>NC_081352.1:4014412-4021581 GCF_029784015.1 Lycium ferocissimum
AGCTTGGGGATTTGGAGTTTAATCCTCTTTTGTGATGGTATAGAATGTTTTGGAATGGTGGAGAGCCTTCAAGAATATTCTTGTAGTGGAGAGAGAAGTGTGGAAAATTCTATAGAGGGTGGAGAGGTTAGGGGAGTTCTAGAGGATTATGGAGTTGAAGAAAAATGACTAAAATGAAGTGTAGAGTCCCTTTTATAGGTGCCTAATTCGGATTGGGCCGGGTCAAAACATAAGTGGGCTTTTAAGTAGATTTTCCGGATTCCCGCCCAGGTTAGGGTTCCTCTAACTGTCCGTTTTAAAATGCCCATAACTCCCTGCTCCGATATCGGATTGATGAACGGTTTGTTGCGTTGGAAACTAGACTCGATGAACTTAATTTTAGGCTTTTGAAACACCTTAAAAATCCTCATATACTAGGATATATACCCCTCCAAACTTGACCCAAAATTCTGTCTAGAATTCTGCCAACTTTTTTCCAAATTTTCGACAAACTTATTTTTTTCGCTTTGCTTGGTCCTTGAATATTCTAAAACTCTCCATACATGATATTTATCATTAATCATACTTGATAATGGTCATTCCCTTTGGTTTCAAGGTTGTCCTTCCCGGTTACGACATACGAGATCATAATTCATCCTTTACTTCATTGTTACGAACTTTTCATGGCTTGTACCTTCCAAAACTTTATGGAACGACCCCGATACTCCATTAATATGGTGAAGTACGTGGCATGATCATGCTCTGAGAATGCGAGGTGTAACACTCCGGACCAATGGAGCGCACTGACTGCTGCCGAGGGGAGATCCTACTGATCTGGATCGTCCGGTCGTCCGATCCCCGCGGGTACGAACGCGGCATTCACAAGAAAGGACGTCGTATTACTAAAGTTATACTGAGTATGTAAGGCATGAATAGCAACATAATAAGAATATAGAACAAAACATGAGATAAGGATAACCTGTATGTCTGATTGCCTCTTAAGGCGAATATCATGCATGCTTAATCTTTCCATAAAACCATTTCTCATGTATCTGTAACATAATAGTGTTGCAGAACGTACAGCTCGATCCATAAATATTATATTGCTGTGGAACGTGCAGCCCAATCCATAAATATTATAATGCTGCGGAATGTGCAGCCCGATCCATACCCATATATCCCGCGTCCGGGTATCCCGCATCCGGGACGATATCATAATGTACCAACTGATCTGGTGGCTATGCGTATATAACGCCTCGCCCTTTTCCCATATCCCCCATATATACATATAGATACATATAAACATGTATAATATAAGTAGCATGCATGAGAGCCCATATAAAGGTTGTTACGTTATCGGAGTGACGTAAGGTCGGTAACCTCCGATTATGTTATGGAACGATCATCATCGTTTTATCTCACCTTGAAGGAACAATTATGATAAGGTGAGATCAGTAACAATGAAATAGATCAAAGTAATCCTGAAATAAGCTCCATAGTCTCATAATAGCATTAAAATCATAAGCTTCAGAATTTCTAGAATTAAAATCATCATCATCATATTAATCATAGAAAAAATCTCATCATTGGTGTCATAGGAAGCTTTATAAGAATCATGAATTTTTAGCTTTTGGAAACAAGGACATCACGAAAGACGTATATAGATTCACAGGAAAGAAGTCATCATTGTCATCATGGGCATCATAGAAAATATCTTGTCGTTAATATCATTAAAAACTTGAGAATCATGAACTTCTAGCTTTTCGGGAACAAGGATGTTATGGAAGACATGTAGCGAATCGTAACGTAGGAATCATGCCTTTAGAAAGAAAGGGACTAACCTTCACATACCTTTGGTCTCGTTAGCGATTCAACATTTATCCCTCCAAGCTCATAAAGCTGCATATAAACCATTCGTACTATGGTTAGGCTCAATGTCATATACTCATCCTAAGTCTTGGATTTAATTCCATTTAAAGTCTGCCGAAATTCGGGCAGCATTTCCTCTGTTTATATGCCTAGTCCGAAATCACAATTCAACAACCAACAACCACAACAAGCATACCAATATCAATAGCAACATTACCAACACCAATATACATCATGAAGCATCTCACACGATGTTCTCTAAATTCTTCAACTAACCAACTCATTATAAGACTGTTTAATAGTTTTACCTCCGTAAATAAACCGAAACTAATATTAACAAGGAGAGATTCATACCTTACTCCCTCTAGTATTGCAATATCTCCACTTTCGATCTTGAATTTGAGCCAAAACTTGCTGCTATACGATTTTATAATTGCAACTATACGCTGTCTGGACCAGAATCCGAGGATTATACTCGGTTTATGTTAAAATTTAGTGAGTGGAAGTGAGTGGAAGTTTCCAGAGGTTTGGGGTGGCTTAGAGGATGTTTTGGATAAGAAAATAAGGGGGTAACCCCTTTTCATAACTTTTCAGGCTCGGGTTGCACCGACCTAAAAATTGCTTAGCGCGTTCGCTCCCATTGCTGGTGCGTTCGCACTGAGCTGGCCCTTGGTCCTCTGTGCGTTCGCGCCACTCCCTGGTGCGTTCACGCAGACCATTTTTCTAGCCTACCAACCCGACTTGGAACGCCCATATCTCCTTACTCCGATACCGTATCGATGAGCGGCTTATTGCGTTGGAAACTAGACTTCATAAACTTCACTTTAGGATTTTGCTTTGCCTCAAAACTCCTCGTATACTAAAAGATATTATTCCTCCAAGTTGGGCCAAAATTGCCCTCCACATTTTCTCCAAAGTTCCAACAAACTTAATTTCCTTGGTTCGCTTTCCCTTCGATCCTTCCATAGCTTATTATATGAACTTAAACCCTCATAACCTTAAGATAAACACGTATAATCTAATATGCTTCCTGAAAGGTAGCTCAAATCTCAACATACAAAACTACGGGGTGTAACAGTTAATGCTTTGTTTGCGATTCAAGTTTATAGCTTTGGAAAGAAAAGATTCCTTGAAACCTGCATCACTTTCTTTGATTAAAAAAAGCTTTTTTTCTTTTAAATTCGATACCTAGAAGAAAAGCACTTTAGACGAATAAGGAAAAGCATTCTATTTGTTTTCTACATGTATATATATGTCTTTAGCTTTACCCTACTCTCTGGTATCCTGCAAAATCTTGAGCAACGTGCTTTCTACAATGGGGAAAAAGATGAAGAAGGTTGCAACAAGAAATCCGTCAATTCCTCAAGGTATAAGCATTGAAATATTCTCATGGCTTCCTCACTGATCTTTAATGTGTTTCAAGTGTGTTTCTCAATTTTATAATTCCTTTACTTCAAAACCAGAATTTATGCATTAACATTGTTTTATTCCTGGTGGAACAGTTGCTTTTTTACAAAGGAAGAGATTTTTACACTGTAGAGCGAAAGGAAGACGGGAACGTAGCCTCGGTTATTCATAAGGTGAAATTTGATGACTGTTCATTTTTTGTCCTTTTTCTTGTGCGAATGGTTTATTTTATTTTTGGGAATCACCCGAGCAATGTGTTCCAATTTTCAATCCATGTACAGGAGAAGTAAGATTCCTTCCCAACTTTATTAAAGAGTTGTATGTTCTCAACTCCTATCCTTTTCACTGTTTATTAGGTTTTGAACCAGAAGAAAAAAGGTACAAAGTTATTCTAACAACATATATGATTCTTGAAGGAGGTCATACAATAGATTGCACAACAAATTGGATTTGCATTTTAGGCATAGACGAAACGTGGAGAGAGATTAAAAATGTTCCTCCTTTTATTAAGAAGAACCCCGGAATGTGCATCAGTGGAGTTCTGTATTGGTTTTCTAAATTTAGTATAGTTGCATTCGATCTTAAATCTGAAAATTTCAAGAGTATTGAAATGTGGAATGCTTCACGTCATAAGACGACTAAATACAAGTTGATGGAGGTGAAGGGAAAATTAGTCGTCATGGATTGTAAAAAATGGATTACAAGTGGATACACGCATATATGGACTTATGAAAATACTCAATGGGAGAGTCAGATTATTTGTTTTCCTTTGCAATTGGAATGCTATGATGTTTATGTTAAAGAATTTAATAATTGCAAAATCTGTGTCATACCCCACCCTTGGAAGGGCGTGATTGGCACCCGGCACCTTACGGAAACCGAGCGAACCAACTTATAACTTACATCCTTCGTGTCTCAAATGGAAACAATAGGATTGAGAGGCTAAATACGAACATAATATCATGCATAGTATATGTACATTGGACCCATGGTGCCAACATTACTATCGTCACACTATGACTAAGCTGTACACAGGAACTGTCTGCAAAGCCTCTATGAACATGACTGAAGTATACAAGTCGGGACAGGGCCCCCGACATACCCTGAACAAAATCATACATATATATATATGTACACATATCTAGACTCGCTACAGTTGCTCAGAAGAAATGGAGCTCACCAATCGAATCGGTACCGTAGGCAGCCTACTATGGAAGATCCTTGTCTCGTCTATCTAGACCTGCGGGCATGAACGCAGCGTCCACAAGAAGGGACGTCAGTACGAATAATGTACTGAGTATGTAAAGCATGAATAGCAGTATGATATCGGAATGAAGATAACATAAGATAAGTAAGTAATTATACCTCGTACTCTTCTTAAGATCTCTGTCATGTAAACTACTCGTCTACAGGAAAAACATTTCATACATATCCATACACAACATACATACATACATATGCATTCACATACACTTACTATGCAAACATCTTTCATATCCATACCCAGCCCTTTCGGGACTCGGTATCATCCGTACCCGGCTCTTTCGGGACACGGTGTCATCCGTACCCAGCCCTTTCGGGACTCGGTGTCATCCGTACGCGGCCCTTGTGGGACTCGATGTTATCCGTACTTGGCCTTTGCAGGACTCAATGTTATCCGTGCCGCCCCCCGCGGACTCGATGTTATCCGTACTCGCCGCGCGGGGACTCGATGTTATCCGTGCCCGCCCTGCGGGACTTAATGTTATCCCCAGCTGATCAGTGGGATGCAATGCATACATACATACACATAAAAATACATACATGAAATCAGCACCATCATTAGCATTACCATTGTCACTATATCATTCCTTGAAGGATCAACCGTTATAAGATGAAATCGACGATGTCACGGGAGTCTCGAGAATCATGAACTTAGGTAGCACTGGAAATAGAATCGTTATCATCACTTTATCTCACCTCGAAGGAACGAGTAACATGAGATGAGGCCATCAACAATAAGTACGGTAAAGGGATTCATGGAATGGCTCAATATTCTCATAATGCCCTCAAATCATAGCTTCGGAGTTTCAAAAGAAGAGAATCATCATCATCGTCACAATCATCATAGAACATATTCCATTTGACATCATAAAAGAGGCTTTTAAGAATCATGAACTTTCGAGCTTTTGAAAACAAGGCGGTTATGGAAACATTTATGGAATCATAACATAGGAATCATGCCTTTGAAAAAAAAGGGACGAGCCTTAACATACCTGTTCAACCTCCTATTAGCTACGCTTATTCGTCCGAGCTCGCAAGTCTACATTTAAGAGGATTTACACTGACGTTAGCCTCTTTATCGCACACTTATTCCAAGTTTAAAATCAAATTATTCTATATTCCACCGAAAATCGGGCAGCATCTCCCCTGTTTATATGCCTAGCCCGAATTCTCAATTCAACAACCAACACAACAATAACAATACCAACATCAATAACATCACTTCCCATATCAAATTATTCCATAGAACAGCCAATATGGTGTTTGTCCCATATTTCCACCAACAGAATTGATTTACAACAATTTAATAACTCCTTCTCCGTAATTAAACCAAGATTTACGTTAATAACAAGAGATTCATACCTTTATCTCGATAATAATGCTACATCTTCACTCCTCCACCTTGATCTTAAGCCACAACGCCTCAATACACAATTTTGTAATCGCAACCATATGCCGTCTGGACCTGGTTTTGGCTAAAACGTTGATGGTTGGAAGGTTTGGGAAATTTCTGGAATATTTGAGAAGGTTTTGGGTGTGTTTGGTTGAAAATGAGGGTCTCCCCTCTTTTGAATAAGGGTACTGTGTCTCCGCCGGACCGACTTAGAATTCCTTCTGTGCGTTCACGCCCCCTTAGGGCGCGTTCGCGCAGCCTTAATTTTTCTGCCTACGCCTTCGTTCAGTAAAAAAGTCATAAAACTTGATATCGATATCGTGTGAGGGCCCACGACACCATCTTTGATTCCTTAGAACCGTTATTCTTCCCTTAGGGTTCGATTACTGTTTGCCTAGACTATAACTTGGGTCAGTCTCTTCTCATCCTCCCTTAACTCTTTCATTGCTGTCACACCCTTAATCCGATAAGGTGTGATGGGCACCCGACCCTTACCTAGGGCCGAGCGAACCCGCAGACTTTCGTAATACTCATAACTATACTGGGCCCGCAAACATGACATAAACACATAATGAAAAAAAAATTCTTTTTTTTTCCGAAAACAAACATGCCTTTCATCCTTGTCAAATCAAATAAAACTAGCATCGTACGAAATCTGTAAACATATGAAGTTCGTAACATAATGCCTAATAATACATCGGCTTACATAGCCGCTTACAAAACTGACATCTCATACACTCGACACTGTCTGCAAAGTCTCTACCATAACTCCAGACACCATACAAAAGTACTCTGACTCGGCAAAGACTCGTGAGGAAATGAAGCTCGCCATCCGAATTCGGAACATCTTCTCGCTAACCTCACCTCACCTGTCCGTGGGTACCGTGCGGCATGAAACGCAGCCCCCCGAAGAAAGCGGGGTCGAAGATGTGAATATGTACCGAGCATGTAAAGCATGGCATACGTAAAATGAGGTCATAACCAAAGTAAGGAGTGCGTAGTAAATGAGCATAAAAATCCGTATCACCAAAGGGCTTGCACCGAAGTATAAATCATACATAGGCGGTGTATGAATCTAATGCAAGATATCCGGCGGCCAAGAATCCAAGAACGGTCAATATCACATACCGACATACCGTGCCAAGAATCCAGCGGTCGATATCACATACCGCAAGATACCGCGGCTAAGAATCCAAAATGGCCGATATCACATACCTAAGATACCGTTGCCAAGAATCCAGTCAATATCACATAGTGC
>NC_081352.1:4021681-4032536 GCF_029784015.1 Lycium ferocissimum
ACCCATTACTTTATCTCCCCCAAAGGGAAGGGGTAAATGGGTGAGACCATCAACAAAATCTTAAGGATTCATGGAATGGCTCAATAATCTCATAATGCCCTCAAATCATAGCTTCGAGTTTCAAAGAAGAGAATCATCATCATCGTCACAATCATCATAGAACATATTCCATTTAACATCATAAGAGGCTTTAAGAATCATGAACTTTGAGCTTTTGAAAACAAGGTTATGAACATTTATGGAATCATAACATAGAATAATGCCTTTGAAAGAAAGCTGGACGAGCCTTAACATACCCTGTTCAACCTCCTATTAGCTACGCTTATTCGTCCGAGCTCGCAAGTCTACATTTAAGAGGATTTACACTGACGTTAGCCTCTTTATTGCACACTTATTCCAAGTTTCAAATCAAACTATTCTATATTCCGCCAAAAATCGGGCAGCATCTCCCCTGTTTATATGCCTAGCCCGAATTCTCAATTCAATAACCAACACAACAATATCAATACCAACATCAATAGCATCACTTCCCATATCAAATTATTCCATAGAACAGCCTATATGGTGTTTGTCCCATATTTCCACCAACAGAATTGATTTACAACAATTTAATAACTCCTTCTCCGTAATTAAACCAAGATTAACGTTAATAACAAGAGATTCATACCTTTATCTCGATAATAATGCTACATCTTCACTCCTCCACCTTGATCTTAACCCACAACGCCTCAATACACAATTTTGTAATCGCAACTATACGCCGTTTGGACCGGGATTTAGGAATTATACCTGGTTTTAGCTAAAAAGTTGATGGTTGGAAGGTTTGGGAAATTTCTGCAATATTTGAGGAGGTTTAGGGTGTGTTTGGTTGAAAATGAGGGGGTCTCCCCCTTTAAATAGCGGTCCAGGTTCTGCCTGGACCGACTTAGAATTCCTTCTGCGCGTTCGCGCAGCCTTAATTTTTCTGTCTGCGCCTTCGTTCAGTAAAAAAGTCATAACACTTGATCTCGCTATCGTGTGAGGGCTCACGACCTATGGTTAGAAATCTCTTTCAATTATCTACAACTTGCATTCTTAGTGTTTTTTCAAATTCCAAACTTATAATGTCGTTTTGGCCCCTCCAAGTTAGATCATCCGAAAATGTTTCCTTAAATCGTCCTTTTGGAGGGCTTATGCCCATATTTGGCTCAAGGGTCCTCCTTAGGACTTGCTCAACTTTACATGTACTACTAATATATCTCTTCATATGTCCTTTATAAAAGTCCCGACGTGTGGGCCCCACTTGGCTTACAAAGGATGAGGGCTTTTCATCGAACAACATATGGACTGACTCACCCCCTATGGTCTCCAAATGTCATACATATATGTATTCTTATACTCAGATCATCTAATCTTCATCCCTAATCCTTGTATAACTTTACTCTTTTCCGAGCTCGTACTACGCCGTCTACGATCTTGTAGCGCGAAATTTTCCGGGGTGTAACAATCTGCTTGTCTTGTAATGGTGAAATTTTATTCGTTATGAAGATCAAGTCAGAATTTGTTACATGCCTTTATTATGATGCCATGAAAAAGAGCCGGAGAGAGTTTGAAATTGAGGGGATTCCAGAAGAAAAAAAAAACTCCATCTATCATATTTATAGTTGTGTAGAATATTTCCTCCAGTGATAGAAAATAAAAATATTTATACTTTAAGGATCAAAATGTTCTTGAACATTGATTGAATTTCATCTTTGTTGTCTCCTATGGTATTGTCATGTGACTGACTATACATAGATTTTGTCTATTTGTCCTTACAAGAGGATTGTCCTAAGATCACTGAACATTAACTATATGCTCTTTCACACTATACCTAGCTACAAAGTAGACAATTTTCTGCATATATCATACTTATTGATAGAATAGATGTGGTATTCTAGATTTTATAATTAACTCATATCAATGTCACGACACATTTTGCGTAGACCGTTCGGGCACTTACCTTCCCACCTCGGTAAGCGAACCCTCAACCCAACAATGAATAAATACACGAAAGAATGAATTTAAACAGCGGAATAGAACAAATACGTAAGTCTCACGATATATCTATATATAAGCAGTAGAAAGTGCGGAAGACAATAAACAAAGTACGGAAGACAATAAACACCCCCAGGGTCTAGTCTGGATAATACAAGAGCATCTAAGAAGAATAATACAATCTGGAATACTAATACATAAATGTCGATGTCTCAGAAATAAAAATAGGACATATGATAGGAAAGTCTTCAAGGTCAGCGGACGCCATGCTCACCCTAGAAACTTGAGAGAAAGATGAAGTGTCGAATGTGCCACGGTCACGGAAGGATCCGACTCGGTACTCAGATTCATAAAAGAATGCAAAATTTAGTGTGTCAAAGATAACAACAAGACATCGGTAGGCATCATCGATCGACTAAGCATAGTTAACACAATTTAGATAATAAAGCAGATAAGCATATAAACCAACCAGCATAAGACAATATAATCATAACTGAGTATCCGTCATCACCTATGTAAAGCATCTAAACCCAAATATGTCAAGTCTGAATATATTCAAACCGATCCAATCATCACAATCCAATCACCAAGCATCTCAATCAAGTTATGGTGCAATGTAGTGCAATAATGGTATGAATGCAATGAAATGCCATGCAAATGAGGTGTACACATGTACTCCGGGCGAAAATATCGACGTCTCGGTAGCACAACCGAGCGTGACTCGCGAAGTCTAAGTGCCACCCGTCCCGGATCTTTGCCGAACAGACAGACGGGACCCCGGATCTTTGCCCACGGGGGGTTCTCACCGGCACAACCTTAGGGGCAGAGTCCATGCACTAACAACGACTCCAAAAATATCATCGGAATCGGCCATGCAACAATGATGCCGGAATAGATCATCGGACATCGGCCATCTCGCAATCGCTTAAGTAAAAGAGTCTATCAAATACCAGTTTCGTACAATCAACGATTCTGGAATTGATCTTCGGACATCGGCCTTCTCACAATCACTCAAATAAAAGAGTTTACCAAATATCAGTTCCATATAATCAACGATTCCGTAATTGAACTTCGAACATCGGCCTTTTCACAATCACTCAAGTAAAAGACTTTATCAAAATATCAGTTTACTCACTCGACGATACCGGATCATCACCGAGTACCGACCATGCATCATGAATGTGAGAGAATGCGTGCAATGCGTATATCAATCATCAACAATCAGGTTCAATATCACAAGTACCAACAATGGGGTACGCCAACAATGTATCGTATCACAATACCAATAGTTGTATGCCAACAACATATCAATATCACATGTACCAACAGTGGGTACGCCAATAACATATCCAAGTACAAATACCAACAACGAGTATGTCAATTCTATCCCAATCGAGATGATAACACAGAATTCAATATCTACCAACTACTCATGGCATCAAGCCAGCACAATAGAACAAGTAAAGTACACATAGCGGGGTGGCTAGTCCCAACACACATTAGGGCCCAACCTAAGGCAATATCCAACCAGACTTCGTACCCGAAGGTTCACATGCTATCTCTGACATTATAATCTAAATATGTGCTTCGCTATACGAAGTCTCACCAATGGTAAGCCATAACCTACTTGGATTGCCGAACCGCAACACCAACAAATCACTCCTTTGCCTTGCCTTTCCGCTGAACCTCAGAACCAAAGTAGTCTAAGCATAATCGAATTCTATATTAGAAATCTTGAAGAATGATACTAATGTTGCTACTATTTCAATTCAATCAATTGTAACCCTAGAAATTAGGGAAACGGGCCCATAAGGGCAAAATAGGAAATTCGGGAATAAAATACCAAATTAAGTACTAGGTAATCATAAACCAACCACTAATTATTGATTTAACTCAAGGATTTGCCTTGTGATAGCATAGATATCCCTGTGCATGTGTCTACTATGGTCGGAGATTCTGTGGTTGTTGATCGAGTGCACCGGTCTTGTTTGGTTACTTTTATGGGGTATATGACACTTGGGTAGATTTGATGATTCTTGACATGGTGGACTTTGATATTATATTGGGTATGTGTCACGACCCATTTTGCTTAGGCCGTGCAGACACTTACCTTCCAACCTCGGTAAGCGAACCCTCAACCCAACAATGAATAAATACACGAAAGAATGAATTTAAACAATGGAATAGAGCAAATACGTAAGTCTCACGATATATCTATATATAAGTAGTAGAAAGTATGGAAGACAATAAACACCCCAGGGTCTAGTCTGAATAATATAAGAGCATCTAAGGAGAATAATACAATCGGGAATACTAATTCATAAATGTCTATGTATCTGAAATAAAAAATAGGACAGATGATAGGAAAGTCTTCAAGGTCAGCGGACGCCATGCTCACCCTAGAAACTCCAGAGAAAGCTGAAGCGTCGATCAGCCACGGGTCATGGAAGTGGATCCGACCTAGTACTCTGCATTCATAAAAGAATGTAGCAAGTGCAGGTCAGTACAAACAACAGTACGGATTGCCGAACCGCAACACCAACAATTCACTCTTTTGCCTTGCCCTTCCGCTGAACCTCAGAACCAAAGTAGTCTAAGCATAATCGAATTCTATATTAGAAATCATGAAGAATGGTACTAATATTGCTACTATTTCAATACGATCAATTATAACCCTAGAAATTGGGGAAACAGGCCCACAAGGGCAAAACGGGAAATTCAGGAATAAAATACTAAATTAAGTACTAGGTAATCATAACCCAACCACTAATAATTGATTTAACTCAAGCATTAACCTAATTTCTGATTTCAAGCAAAACCTCCAAATTGGGTATAAACCCTAAGTCTTCAATTCCGAAATTCAATGCTAAAAGTGGAAGATATATGATCAATGAGTTTAGATTAGTCAATATCTAGCATAAACATCACCAATTTATCATTAATAATTCTAGGGACAATGTTGTTCCAAAACCCTCTTTTAACTCCCACCATTCAGGAAAAAAAAGGAATCTAACATAATAATAGGTTAAAGGAAGAATGAAGAAATGAGCAAGATTTACCTCCAAATATCCTTAAGAGCAGTTTCTTCAAGCTCAAATATCGAAATGGGTCATAATGAGGGTCTAAGGGCTTTTTACACTTCACTAATATTACTAAATGTCCGTCACCCGCTTTAGCGGTACTAGGACCGCCCCAGCGGTGCCGCTTCAGCAGTCACTCGACCGCTTCAGCGGTGATGACCAAAAGTCATAAACCGCTCTAGCGGCAGGGCTACCGCTCAAGCGATGTCGCTGCCGAGGTGCTGGTGCCGCCAAAGCGGGCACCAGACACCAGAAAACTCCCAAAGTTTCACAATTCGATACGATTTTCCATCTAGTTCCCAAGGTCATCTACTCACATAGCATACACATAGACATACATAAAGATGTGTTACGAACGCGCCCGTGGCCTCGGAATCCCCAATGGAGGTATCGTTGACCGAGTCAACCCCCGATGCCTTAATTTCAATTTTCCATCCCAAGTCCGAGTGCATTGGGAACCGAACCAAATACACACACAAGTTCTAAACGACCATTCGGACCTCTCAGAATCGATGGAATTCCGAAAAAGGTTCGTTTTCCCAAAAGTCAACTTTGGGTCAACCATTTTTCACTTTAAGCCTATATTTTCACAAAAGTTGCCCGAATCCAGTCTAAACACCACGTGAAGAGTGTCAACGGTCTCCTCTGGTCAAAAGTGAGCTAATCAATGCTCGGGAACGGGCGGAAACACCAAAAAGACTATAACGACCAAACGGGTCATTGCAATCAAAAACTAAATTTCTTCCAGACACCGAGTTAAAAGTATATTTTGCCTTTGGGGATCACATAATCGACGTGCTGCAATTGTTGATGCATGTACAAGAGAAGTAAGATTTCTTCCTTATTCTAATAATGACTCCTAAAGACACTGTTCATTAGATTTTGAACCAAAAGAAAAAAAGTACGCAGTTCATTTGACAACACATATGCATGTTCAAGAAACACAAGAAAATGAGTTTTTTTTGTAGGCATAAACAAATCATGGAGATAGATTAAAAGTGTTTCCCCTAATTACTATATCTTGGACAAGCCGGGAGTTCGCATCAGTGGAATTCTCTATCGATTCCATTACCGAAGTTAATATAATATATAGTTGCGTTCGATATTAAAATCTGAAATTTTCAATATTGTAGCGTTATGGAATGCTTCACCTCATAAGATGATTTATCATAGGCTAATGGTGGAAAAAGGAAAATTAGTTGTTGACGTCATGGATTGTGAAAAATGGATGAGTGGATACATCCATTTGTTGACTTTTGAAAATACTCGACAAGGAGAATGGCAGAGTCAAATTATTCGCTTTCCTTTGCACTTGAACAACATAGATTATATTGGGTTGTTATTGAATTAACACAAAATCTACTTCTTCTTGTGATGGGGAGATTTTATTCGTTGTAAAGATCGAGTTAGATGTTGTTATATGCCTTTGTTATGATACAAGGGAAAAGAGTCAAGAGAATTCCCGCACATAATTGCATTTTATAATGTCATATTATAATAAAAGTGGAAGCTCCAACCTTCAAAGTTAGATTATAATTTTACCCCTTAAGAATTTTTTTAATAAAAATAACAACAATAAAATAAATAGAAGTATATATGTGTAACGTTGGCTGTTCATATGGCCACAATATATGAACCATATTCAGGCTTTTAATAGGGCAATCTATTAATTAAGGCCTTTGATTTTCTTAAAGGTGTATTAAAGATCAAAAATTAAACACCTAAGTAATTACTTATAATAAAAAACGTCACACATTACCCTTAGTGATGCATCACTTCTTCAAAAACCATTGTAAAAATACAGTAAAATGTGTTGTATGACTAATTAATAATATGCATTTTTAATGTAGTTATAAATAGGTATTTTTCTTAAATGTACAAATGTACATTGTATGTGGTATTTTTAAATAATGTAGTATGCGTAGTATTTCTAAAACTTGTGAGGAATACAACGGCCACTATTAATTATTAGGGACCTTTATGATCTTTATTTGAACCTCTCTTGTAACTGATATTTCCAAAATTTTTGAGCTTTCCAATCACCCATTTTGCCTATTATTCCTTCGGATCTTCTAAAAGCTTTTGTTTCAATTCACTTTTTCAATTGGTTGCTCCATGCCTTAGTTGTGATCATTATAATTTCTTGTCTTTTAACCTATATAGAGGTATAAGATTACATGAAACAGTAGATCTTCTGTCACGTTTCAATTTTTTTTTTCCGTCTACTAAACTGTTGGAGCAACACATATAAAAAAAAATGATATTTTTTAAAATATTTTGTGCATCACTGTATATATTTAGGCTTATATTTTTATAATTTTATTTTTAGAGATGCAGATATGTTTAGACTGGTTCTTTTTCTTTCAATTGTTGTATCTTTTATTTTTCTTAGTTTGTTATATGTGTTACATGGAACTCCACAATTTTCTTCTTATTTTCTCATTTGAGTTACCCAGGTATACCTCGCTCTCCTTTTACAATTTGTTTTTTTTACAGCAAATCAATACCACTGCTTGTCAATAACCACAAAAACATAATCATGCTCGAGGACCTTTAAAAAGTTTTAGTCAGTTAAAAGCTTTACCATGCAGTTCACTAATTTGAATACAACCACATTTATGATTGCTATAGTTTCAGCTCTGAGGTCCGTTGGGGTTGCAGCCATAGTTTTGCTGGTTATCTTTATATCTTAATAGTAGTAGCTAACTACACAAAAACAGTAATTCAAGGACTTCTAAATGTTAGGGTTTCAATAATTAAATTGAATTAGCATTCATTATCTTTGGGAAATTGAATTTTTCCCCTTAATTTTATTTTTTCACTCGCACACAATTTTTTATGTGATTTTTAAAAGTTTGTATTCATTGATTAAGGACACACGCGCGAGGCGCGTGCCCAGAAACTAGTACCTATATATATATATATATAGAAAATTGAAATGCTTAAAGGTTATATGTTCTTAGGATAGTTTATCGTTATATATAGCAACCAGATAGAATTCCTCATTCATTGGACTAAGACTATGCCGGTAGATTGAGTGAAATCGGATCGTCATGGATTGAAGGGGCTTCACTTAATCGGAGTATATTGTTTAAGTAAACTAACTTCATTTCTTTTGGGAAGTTACATATTAATTAAGTTCTATAGAATCTTTGAGGGTGGACATGTTGGATTGTCACTTTTGTAGATGCACACACAATACTCTTGCTCTTCCTCATGTTTTTTCATACACTGAATAGTAATTAAAGTCCCTCCAAATCGACTGTCGCATATTGGTGAACAGTATGGATCCGCTGCATCACAAGGAGCACCATGTCCATCAATGAAGAATTCACATATGGCCTGAGCATTTGTTGATTGAGTCATTACAAATATGGCTGTAAAACAAAATAGTAAAAGCGTCATGTCACAACAAATATGTTTCAATCCCAGATGAGTTGGGATCAACTATATAATTTTTGATTAGGAATTATGTTTCATCATTGAAATTCATCTCATGCCAAACACTATATAACTAAAACTACTAGATCGAGCTAAAAGATTTCTAGATCTACATAAAAAGAAAAATAACAATAAAATTCGATCCAATTTATCGTAATCGATTATTTAACTTGTTGGTTTTCCGTATTCTGAAACACAGAATATATATCGATCTGTTAAAAGATTCAACAAATGACATAAACAAATCCACTATCTATTTTACGTCAAGCAATAGGTGGAGTAACACCCAATATATCAGTAAAGCAAGACGTGTAAGTGGATCGACTCTTCAAGTTTAAAAGCATAAGACATGTACTAATATCAAATAGAATTTGAAGCAGCATACATACCACAAATATAAGCAATGAGGAAAATGGAGCAGCGGAAAGATACGTTGAAGTTTTCCATTGAAGAAATTTAGTGAATACAATAGTCACCTTGTCTTTTATACTTGACCTTTGGAGATTGCAGTAATCGAAATAATTAATAATAGGATTTTCTCGAATCAAGTTCAGATCATATCATTAGTTTGACCAATATAAAACTAGCGGGACATTAATTTCTAACCAAATCAATATGAAGATTATACAAATCTATTACTCACCACGTTCTAGTTTACGTGTCATACTTTCCTTTTAAATTACGTTCCAAAATAAGTGACACTTTCTATGTTTAGTAAGTTATTCAAATTTCAGCATCCTACATAGCAAGTTTATGACCACTGGATTCAAAAAATATTTAAATCTTTAATTTAAGAGCACATGATTCAAATTTCTCCCTTTATTTCTTAAACTTTGTGCCCAGTCAAACCAAGACACTTAAAATGGAACGGAGGGAGTAATTGTAATAACATAAAAAGTTAAAAAAAAAAAAAAAATTCAGTGTTACTTCCGGTGAAATTTTTTATCATCTTTGAGATTATACATCTGAGTAATAAGATGTTACATTTAAATATGTGCACTTAATATTGTAACGATCCGTTTCGTCGTTATAGTTCTTTCGGCATTTTTGCCCTTTCCCGAGCATTGATTAGCTCATTTTTTACCCGAGGGGATTGTTGGCACGCTTCTCGAGGTGTCTAGTCCGGATTCGGGTAACTTTTGTGAAATATGGCCTTAAAGTGAAAAATGGTTGACCCAAAGTTGACTTTTGGGTAAACGGACCTTTTTCGGAATTTCATCGATTCCGAGAGGTCGGATGGTCGTTTAGAACTTGTGTGTGTGTACTTGGTTCGGTTCCCAATGCACTCGGATGCATTTTGGGATTTGGGTTGGGAAATTATAATTAAGGCATTGGGGGTTGACTCGGTCAACGAGACCTCCGTTGGAAATTCCGAGGCCACGGGCGCGTTCGTAGCGTGTTTTTATGTGTGTCTATGTGTATGATATGTGAGCAGATGGCCTCGGGAATTAGTCGAAAAATCGGATCAATTGGTGAAACTTGGGTAAGTTTCTAGAGCGTGCTCCTAACGGCATAGCGGTCCAAGGCCTTTTGCCTTGACCGGCTGAAGCCCCGGCACTGGGCGGTCCCAAAGGCGCTAAAGCGGGTGACGGGCAGTTTGTAAAATTAATGATGTGTTAAAAGCCCTTAGACCCTCATTATTTCCACTTCGAAATCTGAGCTTTGGGGAACAGTTCTTGGAGATATTTATGGAGGTAAATCTTGCTTATTCCTTCACTCCTTCTTTAATCATAATCATCTTAGATTCCCCCTTCCCTTTAATACTCCCTTAGTGATGGAAGCTGAAAGAGGGTTTTCATGAACATTGTCCCTAGGCTTATTAATGATAAATTGATGGTGTTTATGTTAGATTTTGATGGATCTAAGCTTGTTAATCATATATCTTCCATTTCTAGTATTGAATTTCGGAACCAAAGAGTTCGGGTTTACACCCAGTTTGGCGGGTTTGCTTGAAATAAGAAATTAGGCTAATTCTTGAGTTAAATCAGCAATTAGTGGTTGAGTTATGTTCACCTAGTACTTTGTCACACCCCAACCTTGGTAAGGCGTGATTGGAACCCGGCACCTTACGAAAACCGAGCGAACCAACTTATAACTTGTGTTCTCTATGTCTCGAATGACAAAATAAGGCTTAAGGCTAGATATGAACGTAATATTATGTATAAATATATGTCCAATGGACCCACGACGCCAATATAACGACCGACAGAACATAACTAAGCTATACACAGGAATTGTCTGCAAAGCCTCTATGAACATGATTGAAGTATGAAATGGGACGGGGGCCCCGCATGCCCGAACAAAAAACATACAAACAT
>NC_081352.1:4032636-4046603 GCF_029784015.1 Lycium ferocissimum
AGAAGTTTCTAGGACTATTAAGAATGTAAGAATGCTGAAAAAATGGAGTTAATGGGGCATTTATACCCCTCATAAGTCGGTTCCACCGACCTTCTCAAGTGGGACCCGCGGAAGCCATTTGGCAGCTTAGAGTCTTTATCTTAAAATGGCCATAACTCTTGATTCTGATATCGTATGAGGGACCACAACCTACGGTTGGAATTCTCTTCCAATTATCTATAACTTTCATTTTTGGTGAGGTTCCAATTTCCAAACTTATAATAGCGTTTTAGCCCCTTCATGTCAGATCATCTGAAAACGTATCCTTAAGTCATCCTTTTGGAGGGCTTATGCACATATTTGGCTTAAGGGTCCTTCTTAAGACTTGCTCAACTTCTCATGTACTTCTCATATCACTTTTCATGTGTCCTTTATAAAACTTTGACATGTGGGCCCTACCTTATCTTACGGTTACGAGGGCTATTCATCAAGTAACGTGTTAACTGATTTACTCCATACGGTCTCCAAATGTCATATATATATATATATATATATATATATACTTCATCCCTGATCCTTGTATAACTTTTCTCTCCCTTGAGCTCATACTAAGCCGTCTACAGTCTTGGTAATGCGAAATTTTTTGGGGTGTAACATACTTAATTTGGCATTTTGCTTCTGAATTTTCTATTTTGCCCTTGTGGGCCCGTTTTCCTAATTTCTAGGGTTAGAATTGCCCTAAATTGAATAGGAGCACTATTAGTATCATTCTTCATGATTTCTAATCTTGAATTCGATTATGCTTAGACTACTTTGGTTCTGAGGTTCAGCGGAAAGGCAAGGTAAAGGAGTGAGTTGTTGGTTTTGCGGTTCGGCCATCCAAGTAG
The DNA here is from genome assembly GCF_029784015.1 of Lycium ferocissimum. Taxonomy (NCBI): domain Eukaryota; kingdom Viridiplantae; phylum Streptophyta; class Magnoliopsida; order Solanales; family Solanaceae; genus Lycium; species Lycium ferocissimum. Next base: position 4,033,503 of record NC_081352.1, read on the forward strand.
GTTATGGCTTACCTTTGGTGAGACTTCATATAGTGAAGCACATATTTAGATTATATTGTTGGAGATAACATATGAACCTTCAGGCATGAACTCGGCTTGGATATTTCCTTAGGTTGGGTCCTGTTGTGTGTTGGGGCTAGCCACCCCGTTGTGATTGATTTGATTTTTTTATTGTGCTGGCTTGACGCCATGAGTTTTTGATAGATATTGGATTCTATTTTATCATCTTGATTATGATATAGTTTGCATACCCACTGTTGGTATTTATACTTCCTGATATATTATCAAGCGCATCCACCGTTGGTACTGTGATTCATATTGGCGTTACCACCGTTGGTACTTGTGATTCAGATATATTGTTGGTGTACCCACTATTAGTACTTGCGATATTAAGCATGATTATTGATGTTGATTCATGCATTGCACGCACTCTCATTTTCACGATACACTATTGTGATACTGTTGATACTTGATAAAATTATTTTACTTGAGTGACGCGAGATGGCCGATGTCCGATGTTAGTTTCAGAATCGTTGATGGAGTGAAATTGATACTTGATAAAACTCTTTTACTTGAGTGACGTGAGATAGCCGATGTCCGACGATTATTTCCAGAATCGTTGATTGTATGGCCGATATTGGGGTCCCATCTGTTTGTTTGGCAAAGATTCAGGATGGGTGAAACATAGACTTCACGAGTCACACTGGGCAGTATTACCGAGATGTCAATATTTTCGTCCGAAGTACATGTGTGCACCGCATTTGCATGGCATTGCATTGCATTTATACATTATTGCATTGCATTGCATTATGGCTTGATTCTGAGATGTTTTGGTGTTGTATTTGTGATGTTGGATTCGGACTTAATATATTCAGACTTGGCACATTTGGGATTAGAAGCTTTACTTAGGCAATGATGTGTACTTCAATTCGATCACTTGTGACTCATACTTGTTGGTTTATCTGCTTTTATGAATGTAGAGTATCAGGTCGGATCCACTTCCGTGACGCGTGGCTGATAATCGCTTCAGCTTTCTACTCGAGTTTCTAGGTGAGCATGGCCGTCCACTGCTTTGAAGACTTTTCTATCTTTATGTCTTATTCTGTTCAGAGACATAGACACTTTATGTATTAGTATTCCGAATCTGTACTATTTCCCTTTTAGATGCTCTTTTGTTATTCGTACTAGACCTCGGGGGTGTTATTATTATTCCGCACTATTCTACTACTTATATATATATATATATATATATATATATATATATATATATATATATATATATATATATATATCGTAAGACTTACATATTTATTCTATTCCGTTGCTTAATTTCATTCTTTTATGTATTCGCTAATCGAGGTGGAAAGGTAAGTGCCCGCACGGCTTAGGCAAAATAGGTTGTGACAAGTTGGTATCAGAGCCCTAGGTTACCCGATCTTTAATATAAGAGCGTGTCTAGTAGAGTCTCGTGGATCGGTACGATGAGCTCCGTACTTATCTGCGAGAGGCTATAGGACATTTAGGAAATCTCACTTTCTTTCTTTCTTTCATGCCACTTTATTCAAATTGGTATCTGGAAAGATCAAATTGGAATCTGACTCTTATCTCTTCTTTTACAGATGGTGAGGACTGGAGCTACTATGGCCCGAGGTTAGGTGCCTGAGCCAGCAGCTACGACTAGCACCCGAGGGCGAGCGACGTACCAGAGGGCACAGCAGGGAGAGAGACCGCGGGGCTGCCCCAGCTAGGGGCGGGGCTCCTGCTGTAGGACATCACCGAGAGATCGCTTCCCGAGCCCTGTGACGTGGCTCCGCACGTACACGTGCCCCCGAGAGGTTATTTCGGGGTCGTGCCACGGAGGATACTATGGCCGTGGTCTTACTATCTTAATGCCCAAGAAAGGGCAACCGGTGTGACTACTCCCGCCGGAGGTTCGCGTACCAGATTGGGCACGTACCCCCGAGCAAAAAAGATGCGATACCCGTTCCTACGAGATTAGGCCCATGGAGGGCGCTGTTATGAATGCTTCTGATCAGGACCTTGTTAGGAGATTCAGGAAGTTGGAGCCGCCAAGGTTCTCTTGTACTTCATCCGAGGATGCTTATGAATTTATTCTTGAAATGCATGAGTTACTACACTGTATGGGCATACAGGAGACCCACGATGTTAATTACGTGTCCTACCAGTTTCGCGGCAGCGCGAAGACGTGGTGGAGGTATTTCGTGGCATGCAGACCTGAGGGTTCCCCTCCCTTGACTAGGACTCAGTTTTATCGGGCCTTCCTTGAGAAGTATGTGCCCCGGTCTTTGCACGAGGCGCGTAGGGAGGAGTTTTTGCATCTTGAGTAGAGGGGCATGTCTTTGGAGTCCTATGTGACCCGTTTCCTCTATCTGGCCCGTTATTCTACTCCGTTGATCCCTGCTGAGGCCGACAGGATCAGGCATTTTGTTGGGGGACTAGTGGGCTCTCTACAGATTTCTTGTCTTCGGATGGAGTCTGTGGGGGCTTCCTTACGGTCTATTATCGAGCATGCTTCTATGGTTGAGGGCGCTAAGGCCTGTGCTTTTAGTGTTGGTGATAAGAAGCCACGTCAGGCTGGTAGTTATGGTGGTTCTTGTTCGAGGGGCGGGGGTTAGTTTTCGAGACCGCATAAGCCATATTCCAGTTGTACTGTGCATTCAGCGTTACAGATTTCCCCCAGTGAGCCACCTAGGTAGAGATCTCCTGAGAGTTCGTTCTCCAGACCAGTGGATAGGGCTGCTTCATCCGGGTCTTCAGTCTATGTGTATTAGCATTCAACTCCTCTTACCTGTTATTCTTGTGGAGAGGTTAGGCATGTTGCTAGGAGATGTCCCTAATCCAGGCGGGATTATCTGTCGCCGAGGACTCCTATATCATCTGGTGGTCTTGATGGAACTTCTTAGAGGGGCGGCGCTCAGTCAGGCCACGGTACTTCTCATAATTCTAGAGGTGGTTCCCAGCTAGCCAGAGGTGGTTCTCAGAGTATGAGGGGGGATCCCAGACTGGGCATGGTGGAGCCTATTGTTACTCATTTCCTAGTAGGCCCAAGGCAGAGGCCTCAGATGCTGTGATTTCACGTACCATTTCTGTCCGTCATAGAGCAACATCTGTGTTATTTGATCCTAGATCCACCTATTCATATATATTTGCATTTCATGCCATTGGTTGGGACATGCCTTGTGAAAGCATAGATATACCTGTTCATGTGTCTACTCCAGTCGGAGATTCTGTGATTGTTGATCGAGTCTATCGGTCTTGTTTGGTTACTTTTATGGGGTATGACACTTAGGTAGATTTGATGATTCTTGATATGTGGACCTTGATATTATATTAGGGATGTCTTGTCTTTCTCCTTATCATACGATCTTGGACTGTCACGCCAAGACAGTCACCTTAGCCATGTCGAACATCCCTAAGCTTGAGTGGAGAGGTACTCCTAGTCTCGCTCCGAAGAAGATCATTTCCTTCCTTCGGGCAAAGAAGTTAGTAAGTAAGGGGTGTCTAGCTTATTTGGCTCATGTTCGTGATACGACTGTTGCATCTCCACCCTTTGAATCTGTTATATCCCGTATTTTTGAACGTAGGATTATTTGTAAGCTGAGGTGGGGCCCACGCGTTAAGATTTTTTTTTGGAACATGTGACAAGTTATATGAATCACATACGTAAAGTTAAACACAACTCATGAAGGACCCTTGGGCCAAATCAAAGTGGAAGCCCTCCAAACGAATATTTTTAAGAAAACGTTTTTCGGGTGACCTGACTTTGAGGGGCAAAACCAGTATTATAATTTTTGGAATTTGAAAAATACCAAGAAATAGAAGTTGTAGATAATTGAATTAGCTTTCCAACCATAGGTCGTGGGTTCCCAGGAGACGTCGGTACAAGGATATATGGATGTTTTAAGGTCGAAAGGTCAGTGGGCTAGGCCCAACTCGGGATCAACCGGTTTAGCCCAAAAAAATGAATGAAATTAAGGCCCAAAAGTGAGGGGGTGGCCATACCTGGTCCAAGCCCACCAAATTAATTAATTTTCCATGTGCTAAATTAATATAAGGGATCATTAATTGTCTTGAAACATTTAGAAGTTTCAAGACAAGGAGAAAAACAAGAACAAGAAGAGCAAAATAAAAGGCCATTCGGCCATGTCCCAAAAATTTTTGCCCTTTGAAATCTTCTCCCAAAAATTATTTTCTTGTGGTATTCCTACTAATTCAAGAGTCCTCACAACGTGGTATAGTTGTTTCAAGATAGACCGCTTGTTTCGTCGATTTAACACTTTGGACAAGTGAAGAAGATAAGAAAGAAAAAGGTAAGATTTCACACCTTTTGTCTTGGAAAATATATATATAGGTGTTGTGAATGTGGAAAGGAATGTGGAGTATGAAAATTTTGTGTTATGGACATATATATATGTATGACCGAAAATGGTATGCATGGAAAGGGATGATTAAAATTTTATTTGTTATATTAATGGTGTTGTTGAAGCCTTGTGATGGAAATGGAGGAAAAATGGTTCAAGTTGGTATGGGAAATTGTTGAAAATGGTTATAGGAAATTATGTGATTTTAATAAAGATTTTATGTAATTGTGGAAGTAAGATTCAAAAATGAGAATTATGGTTGTCATTAATAAATTTGGAGGCAAATAATGCGTTTAGTAGTTTTGTCGCATTTGTAGAAGTTTCGGATGGAATATGGCATTTGGCGGGAATACTTGAATTCGTGAATATTATTGGAATATTATTGAAATATGTTTGAATAATTTTGAATTAGTTAATGGATATGGAAAATGTTGATATTAGTTGAAAGTACGAAGTTGGAGTAGAAGTTGTGGCACTATGAAGAAAAGAAGACTAGTTATGTCGAATGTGTTTTGTATTAGATGTTGATGTTGTTAGCATTGTTGTTGGTATGGTTGTTGGTAATCCGAGCAACCGAGTTGAATTCTCGGGGCGGCGAATTTACGTGAGATGTCGCCCCAAATTTCGTAGACAAATAGTGAATTAAAGATTTGAATTCTAAAAGTCTTACTATTGATATTTGGTAAATGTGACCAATTGTAGATTTGGAGAAACGGGATTTGAATTTGGAGAAGCGTAAGCAGCGGAAAAGGTATGTAAGGCTTACCCTTTCTTTCTCTTGGCATGTCCTAGATGTGATAGGCTATGATTTGAGCCTCGGGGATGACTCTACTCTTAGAAATCCGAGCTTATATTCATCCCTTTTTCATTCAGTAGAATTGAATTAAATAACTTACGCTTTATTGTAAAGAAATGTTCAAACGTGCGTAACTTTTGAATATGAAAGCGAATACCTTGAAATCTTCGAGGATGATCCAATGGCACATAATGACCACGTTTTTATGTTCGTTACCCGACTTGACTCGAGGTGGGCCCACAGTCCCCGAGATTTAGTTGTATTGTTCTATTTGTCTTATTTCCGTAAGATAATTAAGGAAACCTTTGACTATTGTTCCGAATTTGATTTAAGTGTCTGGTAACTCCGATATGAGTACTCCGGTATGAGTGTCCGATATAAGTATTCCGCTATGTGTATTTGGATATGAGTCGTCTGATTCGAGTATTCTAATATGAGTGTGCTCTATAAGCCTTAATGTTCTCCACGTACGATCTCGGATCGCTTAAAAAGTCCGGAGAGGTTTTTGTATTTCAAACGCTCATAACTTCCCGATATTAATTTGGAAGAACCCGAAATTCGTTTCTGAGCTTTGAATGTCGGTAAGTGTACATATTCATCGAGTCTGGATTTATGTGCATATGGTTTCTCATGACTCTGCTCGTGCAAGGCTCAATGTATCTGTTCACTTTGCGTCCGGGCCAGATCCGTTATCGTGCGCATGCCTCTCGTATATGTATCCGTTCACCGCGTCCCGGCCGGGCTGTTATCGTGCGGGTTCCATTGCATTGTTCACCGCGTCCCTCATAGGCGGGCCGGGCTCTGTTTATGTATGTGATATTATGATCTGATGATATGGGGACGGTGGCCGGATGGCATATGATGATCCGTTCGTTCACCACGTCCCGTACTAGAGGGCCGGGTTCGTTACGCGTCCCTCGGCCGGAGGGCCGGGATCTGTTATCGCATATGCTTATGATAATATATGATCCGTTATGCATAATACGTGTCTGAAAATAAGCATTTTGATATTCTGGACAAGGTCTGCATTTTTTTTTGTACTTCTGACCCTGATGACGATTTTGTACGTCGGACTTTTACATCTCTGATTTTGATAAGGCTCTGCTTATTATGCCTCCATACCTCTGATTTTGATTACGAATACGTCGATATATCTCTCGTACGTACGGGCTCGTTCACGGATCCGTCCGGTATACTTCGTACGTTCGACTCGACCACGAATCTGTCCGACACAACTCGTATGCCTAACTGCGATTACGGACCCGTTCGATATAGCTCGTACGTTCGCGTTCGATATATGACCTCATCCGAGCATTCGTACGTTACCGCACCTCTTCGATGCGATCTGTAATTGTAAAATAAGCATTTTAGTACTCTGGTTGACTCACTTACCTTCTGTACTCCTTCTGATATATGAGACAGGTATGTCTGATTTGTGTCTGAAAAATGAGCATCTGGTATTTTGACTAATGTATTTATCTTTTAGTCCTGTTTGTTTCAGTTATGGTTCTGTTTTCTGTATTGCATGCCTTACATGCTCAGTACATTTTTCGTACTGACCCCCTGTCTTCGGGGGCTGCGTTTCATGCCACGCATACTCCCTGCATGAGCTGAAGTTATTATAGAAGGTGTTCCAGCAGAGATGGCAAGCTCCATTCTCCCGGAGGGCTGCCAAGTCAGAGTTTGTTTGTTATGATTTCTGGATGTATGTTAGAGACTTTGCGGCACGGCGTGGGTATGGTTGTCGATGCAGTAAGCGCTCCCACGGCCGATATGTTGGTCTGTGTTATATATTGAATTTTGTATGATTATAGATTTGTTCGAGTTGAATGCTACGAAAAGAAAAATCTACTATGTATTTTATCTTATTTGATTCAAGAAGTTTGATGTGATTTTATGTGCAGCAAGAGTTTGAGGGTTCGCTCGGCCCTAAATAAGGGTCGGGTGCCTATCACACCCTAGTAAGGTCGGGGTGTGATAGAATCTATCCCTATTGTGAGCGAGTTCGCAGAGGTATTCCCGTCAGATCTGTCAGGTATACCACCCGCTCACGTCATTGATTTCTGTATTGACTTGGATTTGGGCACTCATCCTATCTATATTCCGCCATATCGGATGACACCTGCTGAGTTGAAAGAGCTTAAGGAGCAGTTACAAGATTTATTGAGCAAGGGTTTTATTAGACCGAGTGTCTCCCCTTGCGGTGCTCCTGTGTTATTTTTGAAGAAGAAAGATGGGACCATGAGAATGTGTATTGATTACCGCTAGTTGAACAAGGTCACTATTCAAAACAATTGTCCTATGCCTCGTATTGATGATTTGTTTGACTAGCTTCAGGGTGCCTCGGTGTTTTCGAAGATTGATTTGCATTCCGGCTATCACCAGCTGAAGATCAGGGCGGAGGATATTCCGAAGATAACATTTCAAACGAGATATGGTCACTATAAGTTTTTGGTGATGTCTTTTGGGCTTACCAATGTCCCGGCTGCATTTATGACCTTGATGAATGACATCTTTAGGCCATTCCTTAATTCTTTTGTGATTGTGTTTATTGATGACATCTCGGTGTATTCCAAGAGTAAAGAGGAGCATGAGAGCCATCTTCGTTCTTTTCTTGGATTGTTGAAGAAACATAGCCTGTTTGCTAAGTTTTCTAGGTGTGAGTTCTGGTTGGAGTCTGTAGAATTCTTGAGCCATGTTGTGTCTAAGGATGGGATTATGGTTGATCCACAAAGATTGAGGCCGTGAGGGTTGGGCGAGACCTACTCATCACATCGAGATTCGTAGTTTTGTGGGTTTGGCCAGTTATTACCGTCGCTTTGTGAAGGGTTTTGCTACTATTGCTTTATCCTTGACCAGACTGACTCAGAAGGATGTTCCCTTCCAGTGGGCGGGTGATTATGAGGATAGCTTTCAAAAGCTCAAGCTTCTTTTGACTACAGCCCCAATCTTAGCATTACCTGTGGAGGGTAAAGATTTCGCTATCTATTGTGACACCTCCCGTATGGGTTTAGGTGTAGTGTTAATACAGGAGGGTAGAGTGATAGTTTATGCTTCCCGTTAGTTGAAGGTTCATGAGAAGAATTACCCTACCCATGATTTGGAGTTATTGGCCGTGGTCTTCGCTTTGAAGATTTAGAGGCATTATTTGTACGGTGTTCATTGTGAGGTTTTCACCGATCACTGTAGCCTTCATCATGTGTTTACCCAGAGAGATCTTAATTCCAAGGAGCGCCGATGGATAGAGCTCCTGAAGGACTATGACATCTCTATTCTATATCATCCTGGGAAAGCCAATGTGGTGGCTGATGCCTTGAGTCGCAAGGCAGTGAGTATGGGGAGTTTATCTCGATTGATTGTTTCCGAGCATCCATTGGCCATAGAGGTTCAGACTCTAGCCAACAGTTTCGTTCATCTTGATATTTCAGCCTCGGGCAGGGTTTTGGTTTGTATAGAGGCGAGATCGTCTTTGTTGGATCGGATCAGGACTCATCAGTTTGAAGATGCTCAGTTGAGCAAGATTCGAGATAGAGTTTTGAGGGGTGAGTCTAAGGAGGCCGTGATTGATTCAGAGGGCATTCTAAGAATTAGACGACACATATGCATTCCTCATGTTGGTGATCTGATTCAGTTGATCTTATCTGAGGCTCATAGCTCTCGCTATTCCATTCATCCGAGGGTGACTAAGATGTACCGTGATTGAGACAAAGACTGTTAGTGGCATCGGATGAAGCGAGATATAGTTGATTATGTGGCTACATATGGGAGTTGTCAGCAGGTAAAGTATGCGCACCAGCGATCTGGTAGGGTGCCTCAGAGGATGCCCATTCCCGAGTGGAAGTGGGAGAGGATTACCATGAATTTTGTCACGGGTCTTCCGAAGACCCTTGGCAAGTTTGATTCTATTTGGGTGATAGTTGATCGGTTGACTAAGTCCACTCACTTTATTCTAGTTCAGGTTTCCTATACCGCGAAGAAGTTAGCTAAGATGTACATTCGGGATATTGTGAGATTACATGCGGTTTCTATTTCTGTCGTATCTGATCGGGGTACTATTTTTACTTCCCAATTCTAGAGGGCATTTCATAAGGAGTTGGGTACCCAATTGGATCTCAGTACAGCTTTTCATCCCCATATTGATCGCCAATCCGAGCGGACCATTCAGGTGATCGAGGACATGCTGAGAGCGTGTGTTATTGATTTTGGTGGTCATTGGGACCAGCACTTACACTTGGTAGAGTTTGCGTACAATAACAGTTATCATTCGAGTATTGGTGTCACGACCTAATCGGAGGGCCATGACAGGCACCCGGAGCTAACCTACTGGGCACCTCTCATCATACTCTCATAATCATATGTAGGTGAGCCACATGGCTAACTCATAGTTATCATGCACCAAATGACACGAATCTCATCGGACGTAGGCACTTTTATATAAACATCATTAACTATGCCCATAGATACACAAGCCGACAAAGCTATAAAAATGATATACAAAATATGAGCTGACAAAGCTGAGGGATATCTAACTATACACACTGTCTACGAGCCTCTACGAAGAGTATGTAATATCATAAAGACGGGACAGGACCCCGCCATGCTCATATATGTACACAAAAGAATAATACCAACTATTGCAGCTCCGGATCAAAAGGAGCACTGCTATGCAATCACCGACGAAGCAGCCTAAAGGTCTGGTCTATCTCCCTGTGTTCATGCCTAAAGGTCTGGTCTAGTCTGTCTCCCTGTCTTCCTGTGGGCATGAACACATCGTCCATAAACAAAAGGACGTCAGTACGAACAATGTACTGAGTATGTAAAGCATGAATAATAACATGATAAAAGCATGAAGAATAACATAAGATGGAAGGACCATTTATACCTTTTGAGACGTTCATCATGCTTACTTAACCTTTCTCTAAGGAAACATTCCATACATATACATATACATATAATGATAGCATACCCGACCATGTAGGTTCGGTGTCATCCATACCCAGCCATAACAAGGCTCAGTATTGCTGTACCCAAATGCTGTGGTGCGCGCGCATTAGATATCATACCCGGCCATATGAACTCGGTGTCACAAAATAGCTATATACATTTATGACATACATGAGTATCGAAGGGAAACATTACAACTCTATCGGGGTGACATTTAAGTCGGTAAACCCCCGATTTACATTATGGAATAACTATCATCATTACCATAATCATTATGGAGACCTTTTATCCATAATATCTTAAGAATCTTTAAAGTTATGAACTTCTAGCATTTCTAGGAATAGGACATTATGAACATCATAGATGGATTCACGATGAGGAAATCATGCCTTTAGAAAGAAGGGTTAGCCTTACATACCTTTACGTCTTCTTAACTATCTAACGTTCTCCTCCAAAGTCCGCAAAGTCTACATTCAAGAGGATTCACACTAAGTTTAAGTCTTGAAAACACTTCTAAGTTCAAACTAGTGCAATTAACGCACTAACGAAATTTGGGCAGCATTTCTCCTATTTTATCAACTTCCAGAAAATTACAAATCAACTCCCAAACAGCAATAACAACATACACAATATCATAATCAAGAAGTTATATTCAATTCCATCTCAAATTTATCAAAAATCCCTTTTTCAAGTTCATCTCATAGTCATTTTCTTTACTTCAACATTTATGACTTCTTCACTTTAATTATTTTGCTTTTATATCTAGAGTTAATAAACCTTTATATCAACTCAATCATGTAAATAATAGGAAGATCATACCTTATTATAGAATAACTTCACTTCCCCAACTCCTTTCAATACCAAGTTTATCACAACTTTGAAGAGAAGCAAGAACAATCACCTTCCATGGATTCTCTTTAGGTTTTGATGTCGATCTTCTCTCTTGATTATATGGAAAGTTTTGGAGTGTTATGGAACCTTCAAGAACTCTAAAGAACCTTCATAAGGATTTCATAATCATCCTAAGCTCACACTAGCCTATCCACAAGGCAACACATCGGGAAATTTCTGAGGTGTAACAAAAGAACTCTCTAGAAGTCTGGAATAAATGTGGAAAATTGGAATGAAAATGAGGTCATTTAGGATTTAAAAAGGTGGCAACATTGCACCTCCGCACCAACTTGCGGTGGAGCTGCGGCTTCGTATAGGGGATATGAGGCCGTATCTCCCCTCCTCTCCAAGGGGTGGAAATTGAGCAGTGGGGGCTTCCATTTTGGGGAGTTTTCTGCCCATATGCTGCCGCATATGGCCCTATTTTGCCCGGTTTCTCGAAAATGCATTCTTTTCGATTCGTTTGACCTCCAATCCTCATGGAACCTTCTTGGAACTTGTATAAAACTTCATTAACCATATAAAGGGCCCTATATCTCTCCCTCAAGGAAATGCTATGCAATGTATAACTCAAATGATACGAAACCTTCCCAAAACATGACTCAAACTCCACTTTCTCCAACGAGCTTACTTCTATCGCTTCATATGACTCTAAAACCTTAAGGTATACACCTAAAATTATAAAAAACCCTCCTTAAACTTATAAGGGCTTCATGTACACTTTAGTCTTGTGTTAGTTCACTCATGATGCAAACGACATGAAATTTTCCGAGGTGTAACATTCCTCTCCCCTTAAGAACATTCGTCGTCGAATGTTAGGCTCTTAGGGATTCTACAAAAATTTCGCCAGAGTTTCCCCTATAATATGTCACTACCATCCTATCACAGCAACCCAAAACATATATATACCACCTCACAGGCCTATAACAACAACAACAATAATGGCAACATACGACCAAGAAATCATCGAAAGAAAGCATTACATACCTAAGGACAATGGTGCCTCTATCTGAATCTCCTCTGGGAGGGGAAATAAATGTGGATACCTGAACTTCATATCTTTCTCAGTTTCCCAAGTCATCTCTTCCCTATTATTTTTTCTTCATAAAACTTTTACCGAAGCCATATCTTTGGTTCCGAGCCACCGAACTTACATATCTAGAATAGCAATGGGAACTTCTTCGTAGGATAGTTGCTCGGTGACTTGAACATCAGCTACAGGTACAATTCTGGAGGGATCTCCAATGCACTTGTGAAGCATCGATACATAAAAAATCAGATGGACTAACTCAAAATTCGAAGGTAGATCTAATTCATAAGCCACCTGATCTACCTTACGTACAATTTTATAAGGCCCAATATACCGAGGGCTAAGCTTTCCCTTTTTGCCAAATCTTATCACACCTTTCATCGGTGACACCTGTCACGACCCAACCCCGTAGGCCATGACTAGTGTCCGAATTGGACACCCATACGCACCTGATACTCAGGATTAGCATACTAAACTTGCATAAATATAAATGATCACATATGGTCACAGATTAACGCATAATAGCCAACATATGTCACAAAATCGAGGAGAAATAATGTACATAGCATACCAAAATACGCATATGCAGCCGACGAGGGAACGCACGACGAATGGGACCGTCCAAACATAAAACGTATGAACATATACATCAGCAGGAACAACCATAACCCACATACATGTCTACGTACCTCTAAACGAACGACGAGAATCATATGACGGACGGACCCGTCGTACCCCCGAATGAATATATATATATATATATATATATATATATATATATATATGTAACGGAAAAGTATATATATACCAAAATATAGGCTCCGGACGAAGGAGCGCTCCCAAATAGCAGAATCGGTGTCCTAGGCTGGTGGATCACCAAGTCGGCGTGTACGGCATGCGGGCATAAACGCAGCCTCGAAGAAAGGGGGTCGGGGAATATGTACGAGTATGCAAAGCAAGGAATACGGTAATAGATTCATAATCGAACAAAGGATGCAAAAAATAAATACAATATGCAAAATGTCAAATATTTACTTAAAAAAAAAAAAAAAATCATG
>NC_081352.1:4046703-4073445 GCF_029784015.1 Lycium ferocissimum
TCGGTAATGTAAAGAGTAATATATGACAATGTACAGCCTGGATCAATCAATGGATACACATCATGAGAAGATACCGATAATATACCTGTGACAACACCAGGGGAGAACTCTAGATCCTATCGCCCGGCCGGTTGTATAAATACGGTCTTGAGAACCACTCGGCGAGTGCTCCTCCTCCTCTTCTTTACCATGACCCATCGGCATCTGTGTGCCTTGCCCCTGAGGGTGTATAGATGATGAAGAACCAGCTGCTGACCCTGTGGGCTGAACCGTACCCCTACCACCTCGGAATGGACACTCCCGCATAATATGGCCTGATTGGCCGCAAGCATAGCAAACATCTAAACCTAATCAGCACTGTCCCTAATGTAACTTACCACACTGAGTACATCGTGGTAGAGGTGGTCTCATCTGGCTTGAATCACCCCTATCACCGAACTTGAAGCCTGAAACTCGACCCGATCCGAGCGAATAGGGCTAACAAATCTACGGCCCAAATCGTGGAGGTGCACAGTTCTTTGAATGGCCCGAGTTTCTGAGAATCGCGCCTCGACCTCCTCTAAGCTTACTAACAGGACCTGAGGATCTGGCCCTCTTGCTATAACCTCTATCATACTCACGCTCATTCCCCCGCTATTGCTGCCACTCTTCCAAATTCTGGGCATGGGCCTGGATGCGATAAATATCCATACCATCCTGAAGTGAAGCCATCAAACACTCATCCGTCAAATGTGGCCCTAAGCCATTCACAAACCGATGCACGCAGTCTCCCATATCAGCTACCATGGCCAGAGCATACGTAGCCAAAGAATTAAAACTGAGGCTATACTCTAGGGCACTCATATTTCCCTGTCTAAGATTCAGGAACCTGTCAACTTTATCCCGTCGAACCTCTGGTAGCAAATAGTATCGGAGAAAAGCATCCACAAACTCCTACCATTTTGGTGGGGGTTCATTGACTCCTTTAGAAGACATCCAAACCGTATACCAATGAATCGCAACATCTCGTAATCTATAAAAGGCCAACTCTACCGACTCAACATCCGAAGCATGTATTATCCGTAATGTTCTCAACATTCCATCTATAGAGCTCTGCGAGTCCTCATCCGATTTTGACCCAAAGAATTCTGGAGGGTTCAAACTGATAAAATCACGGGCTGTAGCACTGACAGCTCTATCACCATGACCCGTACCTCGCCGTTAGGCCTGAGCGGCGACTAACTGAGTCAGCAAATGGATGGCCTCTTTCACCTCTTGGCCTGAGGCATCTGGTGGAGGAACTGGGGGTGCTGAAGTTGGAGCTGAGGCTCCTTCATGCTCCTCTAAAACATGTAGTGAGTGAGATGACAGAGATAGAACCTCATTATGAGACTCACCCTCCTCTATATTTGTCGACGGCACTCGCTCGGTTCTCCTACCTGCCACTGTCTTGCCCTTTTGGGCTGCTGTAGCTTTTCTTTTTACAGGCATCGCTGAAACATAACACACGGTTAAGAAAAGGGAAATTCTTATACCATGGCTCTATCACACGATCTACGATGAGGAAGAAGGTCATTCATTCCTAAATGCCCACAGCATCCTGTTTATGTTACGCCTCGAATTTTTTTTGCATCGTTTGCGTTGTAAGTAAAGTAACGTAAGCTCGGAAAGGCCATGGAACCCTTATAAGGTTAATAAATACTGTTAAGAAAGTATCTAAAGGTTCCGGGACCAAGCAAATCGAAGAAAATAAGTTTGTCGAAAATTTGGAAATTCGTAGAATTTTGGATAGAATTTTGGTTCAACTTTGGAGGGGTATATCTCCTAGTATATTAGGAGTTTTAAGGTGTTTCAAAATCCTAAAATTAAGTTCGTCGAGTCTAGTTTCCAATTCAACAAACCTCTCATCGATTCAATATCGGAGTAGAGAATTATGGATGTTACAAGTTAGGCTGACAGAGCAGAAATGCGCGCTATAGTAACCGAGCTGCTACAGTAGCCGCGCTGCTACAGTAACTTTTACAGTACCTGAACCGACTCTAGAACCTTTTAAAAGAGGTTTTACCCGTCATTTTTCATCCAAACACATCTCAAAATATCCCAAACTCTCTAAAACAATCCCCAATTTCCGTCCATAGAATTTTAGCGCAAATTAAGTGAAATCTCTGGATTTAGGTCCGAACAGCGTATAGTTTTGATTATAATATCATATTGCGGTGAAACTTGACTTGGATTCAAGGCGAATATTGAGCAGAGTGCGGTTCTAGTGGAAGTGAAGTATGAATCTTCCCTTATAAATATTGATTTAAGCTTACTTACGGAAGCAAAGTTATTAAATGATCATCTAATGAATTTGTGGGTTGAGAAATTGGATAGAACATAATGTGGGATGTTTATAGAATATATTGGAATTGATAATGTTGTTGTTGATGTTGGTATTGTTGTTGTTGTTGTTGGTTGCTGGATTGTGATTTCGGGCTAGGCATATAAACATGGGAGATGCTGCCCGAATTTAGGTAGATTCTAAAAGGATTTTAATTAAAGGCTTGAGACAAGCATGTGATGATAAGCCTAACAATAGTGTGAATTATCTTGAATGTAGATTTTCGAGCTTGGGAGGACAAGCGCTAAGTAGTTAAGGTTCAGGCAACTGAAAATGTATGTTAAGGCTAGTCCCTTCCTGTCACGACCCAAATAGGGGCCATGACGGGTACCCGGAGCTACCCTACCGAGCATCACCCATCATACTTACCACCAGACTCATCTTAAGTGCATTTATTATTCTCAACACAACTAGTCATAAGGAAACCGTTATCACTTCCAAAAACATATCTACATCTATGTGCATAAGCCCCTTAGGCTATCAACATGATATACAAATATACAATGTAGTCATCATGGGACATCTACTACCCACACGTTCGTATCTACGAGCCTCTACTAGAGTACTAAGACATAAGGACGAGACAGGACCCCGTCGTGCCCAATTATATACACAAAAGAATATGACCATAAGTAGCACCTCCGGAGTAGTGGAGTGCTCCTGTGAATCCACTGATAAGCTCCTACGGTCTGCACCGTCTCCCTGTCTACCTCTGGGCATGAACATAGCGTCCAAAAAGAAAAGGACGTCAGTACGAAAAAGGTACTGAGTATGTAAGGCATGAATAATACTAACATAATAAAGAAATAATGAAACATGAGGCGAAGATATAACCTGCTTAGCTTTTAAGAGAAAACACATGTTATGCATATCACTTCCTTTCCAAAGGCATGATTCGTTTCTTGTGAACCCATACTTGTTTTCTAAAATGTCCGTACTCTCAAAAGTAAGAGATTCATGATTCTGAAAGTTTCTCATGATGCCAAAGATGAGTATGCTTTTATGAGGATAACGACGATGATGATTCTATCCTAATTTCAAGTTCATGATTTGATAATATTATAAGATTATTGAGTTACTTCATGATTTTCTCGATGCCACTCATTGTTGATTGATCTTACCTCATATTCTTGTTCTATCAAGGTGTGATATAGCGGTGATGATTGTTCCATAATATAAATCGGAGATTACCGACCTTACGTCACTCCGCAAAAGTAGTAGTGTATGTTTGAGCTCTCGTGCATGCTATGAGTATAATATATGTGTAAGGCTATTTTACGACATTACCAAGTTTTATTATTTCATTTTGCTATTGCATTGCACTCATTCTTATTCTTGATGTTTATATATATAAGGCACGACATTGACGGGGGTGACGCGCCTTCCTATGATGTGATGTTTATATATAAGGCACGGTTGACGGTGACGGGGGGTGACGCGTGCCTGCGACGTGACACTTATATATATAAGCACGGTTGACGGTGTGTGTGGCCTATGATGTGATGTGTGTATATATATATATATATATATATATATATAAAGGCACAGTTGACAAGGGGTGACGCTGTGGCCTATGTTGTGATGTTTTTAGGGGTGGCGACATGGCCTATGTTGTGGAACATTCATTGACATGTCTCAGATGTCTTCCATGATTTTACGTACATGTTTATTTTATGCCTTACATACTCAGTACAATATTTGTACTGACTCCCCTATTGCTTGGGGGGCTGCGTTCATGCCCGCAGGTTCAGATAAGCAGAGAAGCGGTCCAGCTCGGTAGGACTTCCACCCCTCAGTAGTCAATACGCTCCAATTAGTCCGGGGCTGCAGTTCGCTTTTTGGTATGCTATTCCGGTTTATATATATGGGTATAACGGGAGCCCTGTCCCGTTTTCTTTATAGCTTGTACTTCGTTAGAGGTCTGTAGACAAATGTATATGGTTGGGATGTTATGTAGCCATGACAGCTCCTGTTTTGTTGTATAGCATGTATAGCAACCTACTCTGCTCGCGTTATTATTGCTTAGTCATCTGAGGTCAGGCACTTGTCAGGACTCATCGATTTGGGTCATGACAGTTTATAAGTGTGGCGCGCTTCACACCCATAAATAAGACTCTACTGGACACGGCTCGTAGACACACCTTAAGACGAACTGCTCGGCTACCACTTTTGTCACGACCCAGCTGGATGGCCATGACGGGCACCCGAAGCTAACCTACCGAGCACCTCTCATCATACTCTCATAATTATATCTAGGTGAGCCACATGGCTAACTCATAGTTATCATGCACCAAATGACACGAATCTCATCGGACGTAGGCACTTTTATATAAACATCATTGACTATGCCCATAGATACACAAGCTGATAAGGCTATCAAAATGATATACAAAATATGAGCCGACAAAGCTGAGGGATATCTAACTATACACATCTCTCTACGAGCCTCTACGGAGAGTATGTAATATCATAAAGATAGGACAGGACCCCGCCATGCCCATATATGTACACAAAAAAAAAATACCAACTATTGCAGCTCCGGATCAAAAGGAGCACTGCTATGCAATCACCGACGAAGCAGCCTAAAGGTCTGGTTTGTCTCCCTGTCTACCTGTGGGCATGAACACAGCATTCACAAACAAAAGGACGTCAGTATGAACAATGTACTGAGTATGCAATGCATGAATAGTAACATGATAAAGGCATGAAGAATAACATAAGATGGAAGGACCATTTATACCTCTTGAGACGTTCATCATGGTTACTTAACCTTTCTCTAAGGAAACATTCCATACATATACATATACATATAATGATACCATACCCGACCATGTAGGTACGGTGTCATCCACACTGGGCCATAACAAGGCTCGGTGTTATCTGTACCCAATTGCAGTGGTGCGCGCGCATTAGATATCATACCCGGCCATATGAGCTCGGTGTCACAAAATAGCTATATACATTTATGACATACATGAGTATCCAAGGGAAACATTACAACTCTATCGGGGTGACATCTATTTTGGTAAATCCCCGATTTCCATTATGGAATAACCATCATGATTACCATAATCACTATGGAGAGCTTTTATCCATAATATCTTAAGAATCTTTAAAGTTATGAACTTCTAGCATTTCTAGGAATAGGACATTATGAACATCATAGATGGATTCATGACGAGGAAATCATGCCTTTCGAAAGAAGGGCTAGCCTTACATACCTTTACATCTTCTTAACTATCTAACATTCTCCACCAAAGTCCACAAAGTCCACATTCAAGAGGATTCACACTAAGGTTAAGTCTTGAAAACACTTCTAAGTTCAAACTAGTGCAATTAACGCACTAACGAAATTTGGGCAGCATTTCTCCTATTTTATCAACTTCCAAAGAAATTACAAATCAACTCCCAAACAGCAATAACAACATACACAATATCATAATCAAGAAGTTATATTCAATTCAGTCTCAAATTTATCAAAAATCCCCTTTTCAAGTTCATCTCATAGTCATTTTCTTTACTTTAACATTTATGACTTCTCCACTTTAATTCTTTACCTTTCCTAGAGTTAATAAACCATTATATCTAGAGTTAATAAACCTTTATATCAACTCAATAATGTAAATAACAGGAAGATCATACCTTATTATAGAATAACTTCACCTTCCCCAACTCATTTCAAGACCAAATTTATCACAACTTTGAAGAGAAGCAAGAACAATCACCTTCCATGGATTCTCTTTAGGTTTTGATGTCGATCTTCTCTCTTGATGATATGGAAAGGTTTGGAGTGTTATGGAACCTTCAAGAACTCTAAAGATGTCACGACCCAACCGGAGGGCCATGACGGGCACCCGGTGCTAACCCACCCGGGCACCTCTTATCGTACTCTCACATTCACATCTAGCTGAGCCACATGGCTTACTCATAATTTACATACATCAATAGTGCTAATCTCGTTGGGCAACAACGCATTTACATCATCATCAATAACAATGCCCATATCCATATACACAAGCCGACGAGGCTATCAAAATGACATACAAAATATGAGCCGACAAGGCTACAAGACATCTAACCATACACAACTGTCTACGAGCCTCTAAGAAGAGTATGTAACATCATATAGGCGGGAAAGGACCCCACCGTGCCCATATGTATGTACACAAAAGAATACTATCCAAAAGCCGTAGCTCCGATGAAATGGATCTCCTCTATGTAGTCCCCGAATAAGAAGCTATGGATCGTTCGTCTCCCTAGCCACTCGCGGCATGACGCAAAGATCCACAAATAAAAGGACGTCGCACGAATAATGTACTGTGTATGTAAAGCATAATCGACATCATAGTAGGAGCATAAGAGACAGCATAAGAAATAGCATAAGCAGCATAAGAAATAGCATAAGATATAGCATAAGGTGGGAGAATCAGGAGGTACTAGAGTCATTTGTACCTCTAGTGGCCTTTATCATGTGTACTTACTTGTCTTTCATAGGGACCTTCCGTTTCTAATGCTTACTTATATATATATATATATATATATATATATATATATATATATATATATATATATATATTCATTTCATATCATACCTGAACATGAAGGTTTGGTGTTCCACATACCCGGCCATGACAAGGCTCGGTGATTATACATATCAGCCCTACCAAGGCTCGGTGTTATCCGTATCCACACGCAGGTGTGCGCGCGATAGGGATCAGACCCGACCATATAAGCTCGGTGGTACATAACAGTCATACATACTTAGACACATATACATAAGAGCCCATAAGTATCATCAACATCATTACCATCATCATTTTCGTTACGTATATCCTTGGAGGATCAGCTATCATATGAGGGATGCAATGGAATCATGAAAGTATCGAGGATCATGAGCTTTAGTAACTTTAGAAATAGAATCATTTGGAAGACATTATGGAACTCATGAAAGGATATATAGCAAAAGAACCATGACTTAATGAAAGAAGGGTTAGCCTTACATACCTCTTTGTCCTCTTAACTAATTAACGTTCACCATCGAAGCTTGAATAATCTATATTTAGAAGGATTCATACCATGGTTAAGCTTTGATGACACTTTTAAACCTAAACTAGAATAACTCATCATTTAACGAAAATTGGGTAGCATTTACCCTATTCCATCGACTTCCACTATACGACAATACAACTCCCAACATCCATAATATACTCACAATATCATAATCATGTAATCACATTCCATTAAGCCTTCAAAATTCATCCTCATGTCAAAATTCATCCTCATGTTCAACTCATACCAACAACCTCACACCCATTTTAGCACATTTTCATACAATGTTTCCTTACCACCATTACACCCTTCCATAACAAGATTATATCCACACCATACTAAGAATCATGACTCAAGTTAGCTTACTACTCACAAACAGCATAAAAACTACATTTAGACTTCATTTTCTACTTCCTTCTTCTACCCAAGTTTTGCTACAACCAAGTATTCTCAATAACATGAAATAAGCATGGAAACTAACCTTTTTATCCCATAGGAACAAGCTTTGGAGCAGCTATCAACTTGTACAAAAACCCTAGCTATAATGCCCAAGTATTTCTCGAAATCTACCAACCCTAGGAAGTCTTCTAACACATGAACACTTGATTCTTGCTACTTGATCTTTGTAATCCCATGGGTTTGAGTGAAATATATTGGGAAAAGGGTTTTGGAGCTTTGTAGAGCTTCAAAGAAATGTGGGAAATGAAAATAAAGTGGAGATCGACCTTGTATATAAAAAGAAAATCTGACCCGACCCGATTATACGGCCAATTATACGGGCCGTATAATTTATACGGTCCGTATAATTTATACGGTCCGTATAATCAGACCGTATAATTTTCCCAGGTTGCACCCTACTCCTGAAAAAAATCTACGGACCATTATACGGGCCGTATAATTTATATGGTCCGTACAAATAGCTGTACAACTGGGAATTTTCCAAATTCAATTCTTGTCGACTCGTTGACTCCCAATCCTCGTGGAACCTTCTTAGCACTTATATAACACTTAATTAACCATACAATAGGCCCTATAGCAGCCCCTCAAAATAATTCCAAATAAAAATTAGCTCAATTATAGCGGAAACCTTCTGAACACGACTTACATTTCACTTCCTTCAACAAACTAAACTTCACATATTCGTATGACTCAAAATCTTATAGTATGCACCTTAAGCTATCTAATACTTCCCTTAATATCATAAGGATTTCATAATCATCCTAAGCTCACACTAGCCTATTCACAAGGCAACAAATCGGGAAATTTTCGAGGTGTAACAAAAGAACTCTTTAGAAGTTTGGGGAATAAACGTGGAAAGTTGGAATGAAAATGGGGTCTTTTAGAATTTAAAAAGGTGGCAACATCGCACCTCCGACCCGCACCAACTTGCGGTGGAGATGTTGCTTCGCATAGAGGATATGCGGTCGCATCTCCCCTCCTCTCCAAGGGGTGGAGATTGGGCAGTGCGAGCTTCCATTTTGGGGATTTTTCTGCCCATATGCGGTTCAGTATACTGAGTATGCGGCCGCATATGGCCTTATTTTGCCCGGTTTCTCGAAAATGCGTTCTTTTCGATTTGTTTGACCTCCAATCCTCATGGAACCTTCTTGGCACTTATATAAAATTTCATTAACCATATAAGGGACCCTATATCTCTCCCTCAAGGCAATGCTAAGCAATGTATAACTCAAATGATATGAAACCTTCCCAAAACATGACTCAAACTCCACTTTCTCTAACAAGCTTACTTCCATTGCTTCATATGACTGTAAAACCTTAAGGTATACACCTAAAATTATCAAATACCCTTCTTAAATTTATAAGGGATTCATCCCACTTTAGGCTTTTTTTAGTTCACTCATGATGCAAACGACACGAAATTTCCCAAGGTGTAACAATTGGTAGGGCGCCTTCTGAGGCTTTGCATGGTAGGAGATTGTCACGACCCAACCGGAGGGCCATGACGGGCACCGGGAGCTAACCCACCAGGCACCTCTCATGATACTTTCACAAATGTAACTAGGTGAGTCACATAGCCTACTCATAATCTATGCATCAATAACACACTTTCCATCGGGCTATGGCACTTTCAGAACAACATCAACAACTATGCCGATATATATATACATACAAGCCGACAAGGCTATCAAAATGATATTCAAAATATGAGCTGACAAGGCTAAGAGACATCTAACTATACACAACTGTCTACGAGCCTCTAAAAAGAGTATGTAGCATCATAAAGACGGGACAGGGCCCCGCCATGCCCAAATATATACATAAAAGAATAGTATCAACAGCTGCAGCTCCGACTCAAATGGAACTCCCCCTAATTAGTCTCTGGATAAGCAATCTAAGGATCAAGTCTATCTCTTTGTCCACCTGCGGCCATGACGCAGTGTCTACAAACAAAAGGACGTTATAGAAGCATGAAAAATAACATAAGATGGAAGAGTCATGGGATGATAGAGCCTTTTATACCTCTAGCGACGTTCATCATATTTACTTACCCTTTTTCTAACGGGAACCTTCCATTACTTACACTTACATATATAGTAGTACTATATCCGATCATAGAGGTTCGGTATTTCACATACCCAACCATGACAAGGCTCGGTGCTATACATACCTGGCCCTACCAAGGCTCAGTGTCATCCGTACCTAATCGGTTATGATGCGCAATAGATATCATACCCGACACTAAGGTTTAGAACCGAAGGAATGTTACATACTGGCCATACATATATATATACACATACATATACACCTAGGGGTACCTACATAGCATCAACATAACCATCGTCAATATATTTCCTCAGGGGATCAACTATCATAGGGTGAGATCAACGATATCATGAGAGTATCAAGAACTATTAGCTTTTGTGATTCTAGGAATGAAATCATCATGGAAAATACTATGGATTTCACATTAAGGTATACATCAATGGGATCATGCCTTAAGAAAGAAGGGTTAGCCTTACATGCCTTTACGTCTTCTTAACTAAGCTAGCGAAAATTGGGCAAAGATTTCCCCTATTTCATCTACTTCTACTAATTTCCAAAACAACTCCAAAATAACGACATTATCAACAATACCATATATGCTTACATACAATACTTCCTAAACATCACTAGTATCACCCACATCAAGATTATACTCATAACATGCCAAGAATCACAATTCAAGTTGACCTATGGCTCACAATATCCTTAAATTCATACTTTAACTCTATTGTCCCTTTTTTAACTCTGTTGTCCCTTTTCTTCCTTTACCCCCATGGTATAACAATCAAACAACTTTAACCATATGTAAAAGATGTGAAATCTTACCTTAATCACTCAAGAACAAGTCTTGGATCAACTTACTCCTCTAAAGTGAAATCTCCAACATCAACATCAAAGGGAAATCTTGAGTTCCACAAACCCTAGCAAGCTTCTTAGCACTTAAACCTCTGGATTCTCTTGGATTTGGCTTAGATTAGTTTATAGAGTTGAAGAGATGATTTTTGGAGAGCTCTTGGATCTGATTTGGGAAAGTAAAATGTCCAAATGAAGTGAAATAAAATATATAAAGCATAACTTAAAATCCCATCGGGCAATCCTACGCCCACTTTGACGGACCGTCAAAATTCCTACGGCCCGTCAAAATGCTCCGTCAAACTGCCCCGCCAAACATGGCTCACTGTGACTGTTTTATGCTGGGAAAATACCATTTGATGGGCCGTAGAAATTTCTGCGGTCCGTCAAACTGATCCGTCAAAATGTTCTGCCCGAGCAGTCTGTCTTAAAACACCCATAACTTTTTACTCCGATGGCACATTGACGAACGGTTTGTTGCGTTGGAAACTAGACTCAATGGTATTAAATTTGAACAGAAGAAACACACCAAAACTCCTAATATACTATGAGATATAATTCTCTCAAGTTGGACCAAAATCCTGTCAAAAACTTAGCCATGTTTTCCCAAAGTTCCGACAAACTTAATTTCCTTAATTCGCTTGTTCTCAAATCCTTCATTATCTTATTTCATGAACTTAAAACCCCCATAACCATAAGATAGGAACATATGATCTCATATATCCTAGAAGATAACTCCAGTTTCCATGATTAGGACAACCGACACCTAATGAATTTCAACGTACAAAACTATGCGGTGTAACATCCTTCCCCTCTTCAGAACATTCTTCCTCGAATGTTGGGATCTTAGGGATTCTACAAAAATTTCGCCAAAGTCACCTGTAATATGCCACTACCATCTTATCACAGCAACCCAAAATATATCGCCTCATAGGGTTACAACACCAGCAGCAACAACAATGGCCACACACGACCAAGAAAGCATCAAAAGAAAGCATTACATACCTGAGGACAATGGCGTCTCTGCCTGAGTCTCCTCTGGAGGTAAAAATAAATGTGGGTACCTGAACTTCATGTCTTCTTTCGCTTTCCATGTCATTTCCTCTCTATTGCTATTTCTCCATAAGACTTTAACTAAAGCTACATCTTTGGTTCTGAGTTTCCGTACTTGCCTATCTAGAATGGCAATGGGAACTTATTCGTAGGACGATGCTTCTCGTGACTTGAACAAGATTATCTAGTACAATGAAGGATGCAATGCACTTATGAAGCATCGATACACAAAAAATCGGATGGACTGACTCCAAATCCGTAGGTAGATTTAATTCATAAACCACCTAGCCTACCTTGCGTACAATCTCATAAGGTCCAATATACCGAGGACTAAGCTTGCCCTTTTTTCCAAATCTCAAGAAGCCCTTCATTGGCGACACCTTCAAGAATACTCAATCCTTTTACTTGGAACTCCAAGTCCCGTCGACGATTGTCTGCATAGTATTTCTGACGACTCTGAGCTATTAATAATCGATCCTGTGTAAGCTTGACCTTTTATATAGCTTGCTGGACCAAGTCTGGCCTATCAATTTAGTCTCTCCTACTTCAAACCACCCAATTGGCGATCCGTACTTGCGCCCATATAAAGCCTCATACGGGGCCATTTGATGCTAGAATGATAGCTGTTGTTATAAGAAAATTCAATAAGCGGTAAATGATCATCCCAACTACCTCCAAAATCCACCACACATGCCCATAACATATCCTCTAGAGTTTGGATGGTACGCTCAGCTTGCCCATCTGTTTGTGGATGAAATGAGGTACTAAGACTCACCTGAGTCCCCAAACCTTCTTGAAAAAACTTCCAAAAATTAGCGGTAACTGTGTCCCTGTATCGGAAATAATAGATACTGGAACACCATGAAGTCGTACTATTTCCTTGACATAAAGCTTTACATAATCTTCAGCTACATATGTAGTTCTAACCGGTAAGAAATGGGCTGACTTCATGAGTCTATCCACAATTACCCATATAGAATCATATTTACACTGAGAATGAGGTAAGTTTGCGATGAAATCCATATTAATCACTTCCTATTTCCAAGTTGGAATTTCCATAGCTTGCAATAATCCACCGAGCTTTTGATGCTCAATTTTCACTTGCTGGCAATTAGGACATTGGGCCACGAATTTTGCTATGTCTCTCTTCGTTCCATTCCACCAATATATGGATTTAAGATCGCGGTACATTTTCATTGCTCCGGGGTGAACAGAATAACGGGAACAACGGGCTTCTTTCAATATTTGATGGCGTAATCCTGCAACATCAGGAACGTATAACTTGCCTCCACATTGGAGAACTCTATCTCCAAAAATCTCAAAGGATGACTTCCCCTTCTGAGGAAGTGTATTTCTATAATGAACTAGTATGGGATCCTCGTATTGGCGCTTTTTCACTTCAACTACTAGCGACAAAATAGCTGAATTCTGAATGGTAGCTCCCATATCGCCCAAGTCCATTACCCGGACTCCTAGGCTAGCTAACAGCTGGAGCTCACGAGCTGACTCTCTTTTCTCTGGCTGAACATCACATAAGCTGCCCATAGATCTACGGCTAAGAGCATCAGCCACAACGTTCGCCTTCTCGGGATAATACAAGATGTTAACATCATAATCTTTCAACAAATCCAACAATCGCCTTTGCCGTAAATTCAACTCTTTCTGCTTGAAAATATACTGAAGGCTCTTGTGATCCGTATAAATATCAACATGGACACCATACAAATAATGTCTCCATATCTTCAATGTATGGATCACCGCAGCTAACTCGAGATCATGGGTTGGATAATTTTTCTCATGTTTCCGCAATTACCTTGAAGCATAAGCAATCACCTTACCATGCTGCATCAACACACATCCTAACCCAACACCTGAAGCATCACAATAGAAAACATAGCCTTCCAATCCTTCTGGAAGTGTCAGGACTGGGGCAGAAGTTAATCTATTCTTTAACTCTTGAAAACTACGTTCACAATTATCCGTCCATTGAAATTTAGTTGATTTCTGAGTTAGCTTTGTCAATGGTGCAGAAATAGAAGAAAAGCCTTCTATAAACCTTCTATAATAACCTCCCAAACCCAAAAAACTACGAACCTTCGTAGGTGTTGTAGGCCTTGGCCAAGTCTTCATAGCCACAATCTTCTGGGTATCCACCCGAATACCATCAACTGAAATAATATGCCCCAAAAAGGTCACTGAATTCAACCAAAACCCACACTTCAAAAATTTTGCACATAGCTCTCGAGCCTGGAGAACTCTAAGGACAATACATAAATAGTCTGCATGTTCTGCCTCGGACCGTGAATATACCAGAATTTCGTCAATGAACACGATCACAAACAAGTCTAGGAAAAGTCTAAATGCATTGTTCATCAAATCCATGAATACTGCCGGTGCATTAGTTTGCCCAAATGACATAACCCGAAACTTGAAATGACCATATCTCGTTTTGAAGGCCATCCTAGGAATATCTTCCTCCCTAACTCTCACCTGATGATACTCGGATCTCAAATCTATCTTTGAAAACTATTTGGCACCCTGCAATTGATCAAATAAGTCATCAATTCATGGAAGCGGATATTTATTCTTGATCGTCACCTTATTCAGTTGCTTGTAATCGATACACATTCGCAAGGAGCCAACTTTCTTTCTTACAAACAACACGAGTGCTCCCCACGGGGATGAACTAGGCCTAATGAATCCTTTTTCAAGCAAGTCCTTCAATTGCTCCTTCAACTCTTTTAACTCTGCAGGAGCCATCCTATAAGAAGGAATAGATATAGGTTTTGTATCCGGTAGCACATCAATAGCAAAATCAATCTCTCGCTCTAGGGGAATGCCTGGAAGCTCATCCGGAAATACAGTCGGAAACTCATTCACTACGGGGATAGACTCAAGAGTCAGCGATTCGGCTTCTATATCTTGAACCCGGACTAAATGGTAAATACGTCCTTTAGCAATCATTTTCCTTTCCTTGAGATAGGAAATAAACCTACCTCTCGGAGATGCTGTATTTCCCTTCCATTCCAAAACTGGTTCCCCCGAAAAATAGAAGCGAAATATTTTTGTTCTACAATCAATATTGGCATAGCAAGAAGCTAGCCAATCCGTGCCCATGATGACATCAAAATTGACCATTTTCAACTCATGTAAATCAGCCATAGTACGATGATTACAAATCACAACTACACAATTTCTATATACTCGGCTAGCTATTACCGATTCACCAACGGGTGTCGATACCTCAAAAGGTTTGATTGACTCCGGTTTCACCCCAAATCGACCAGCAATATAAGGAGTAACATATGACAATGTGGAGCCTGGATCTATCAATGCATAGACATTAAGAGAAAACACCAATAATACACCTGTAACAACATCAGGCGAGGACTCAAGATCCTGTCGCCCAGCCAATGCATAAATACTGTGCTGAGAACCACTAGAACTGGGAGCTTCTCCTCTACCTCTACCACAGCTAACTGGTGCATGTGAGCCTTGTCCTAAAGGACGTATAGATGATGAAGATCCAGCTACTGACCCTGAGGGCTGGACCCTACCCCTACTACTAATCGAGGGGCAATCACGCATGATATGGCCTGGCCGACCGCATGCATAGCAAACATCTGAACCTAATCTGTACTGGCCCCAATATAACTTCTCGCACTAAGAACATCGTGGTATGGGCGATCTTGCCTGACCCGAGTCACCCCTGTAATGAGAATGCAAGCTCTAGAATTCTGACTCAGCCCGAAATGAGTAGATCTATCAAATATCTAGCCCGTAAACTGTGGAGGCGCACTAGCCATGGAATGGATTGAATGCCTAAAAAACTGCTTGCCATACCAAGAGAGGTGCATTGACTCCCCTAGAAGACAACCAAATCGTATACCAATGAATCGCAACATCCTGCAATCTATATGATGCTAACTCTAGCAATTCGATATGCAAAGCATGCATTAGCCGAAGTGTCCTCAATATTCCATCAATAAAGCTTTGAGGGTCTTCATCTGGTTTTGACCTGAAGAACTCCGGAGGGTTCAAGCTAATAAAATCACGGGCTCTAGCACTCACAGCCTTATCACCATAGGCCATACCATACTGCTGGGCCTGTGCGGCAACCAATTGATTTAACAGTTGAATGGCCTCTTTCATCTCTTGGCCCGAAAGCTCTGGCGAAGGAGCTAGGGCTGAGGCTCCCTCATGTTCCTCTGAAGTGGGTAATAAGTGTGAGGACCGAGATGAAACCTCATTCTGGGATTCACCTTCCTCTATATCCGTTGGCGATACTCTTTCAGCCCTCCTTTCTGCCACTGTCTTGCCCTTTTGGGCTGACGTAGCTTTCCTCTTTACAGGTATTTCTGAAATACATAACACACGATTAAGGAAAGAGAAATCCTTATATCATGGCTCTATCGCACGATCTATGAAGAAACAAGGTCATTCATTCCTAAATGCCCGCAATCTCCTATTTATAAGTGTGGCGTACAACACACCCATAAACATGACTCTACTGGACACGGCTCGTAGACACACCCTAGGATGAAACTGCTCTGATACCACTTTTGTCACGACCCAATCGGAGGGCCATGACAGGCACCCGGAGCTAACCCACCAGGCACCTCTCATCATACTTTCACAAACATAACTAGGTGAGCCACATAGCCTACTCATAATCTATGCATCAATAATACACTTTTCATTGGGCTATGGCACTTTCATAACAACATCAACAACTATGCCGATATATATATATATATATATATATATATATATATATATATATATATATATATATATACACAAGCCGACAAGGCTATCAAAATGATATTCAAAATATGAGCCGACAAGGCTAAGAGACATCTAACTATACACAACTGTCTACGATCCTGTAAGAAGAGTATGTAACATCATAAACACGGGATAAGGCCCCGCCATGCCCATATATATACACAAAATAATAGTACCAACAGCTGCAGCTCCGAGTCAAATGGAGCTCCCCTAAGCAGTCTCTGGATAAGCAATCTAAGGATTAAGTCTATATTATTGTCCACCTGCGGGCATGACGTAACATCCACAATCAAAAGGATGTCAGTACGAATAATGTACTGAGTATGTAAGGCATAATCAATAACATAATAGAAGCATGAAAAATAACATAAGATGGAAGAGTCATGGGATGATAGAGTCTTTTATACCTCTAGTGACGTTCATCATATTTACTTACCCTTTTTCTAACGGGAACCTTCAAGTACTTACACTTACATATATAGTAGTACTATACCCCGACCATAGAAGTTTGGTATTTCACATAATCATAGGGTGAGGTCAACGACATCATGAGAGTATCAAGAACTATGAGCTTTTGTGATTCTAGGAATGAACTCATTATGGAAGATACTATGGATTTCACATGAAAGTATATATCAATGGGATCATGCCTTAAGAAAGAAGGTTTAGCGTTACATACCTTTACGTCTTCTTAACTACTTAACGTTCACCTCCAAAGCTTGAGAAATCTACATTTAAAAGGATTCATACCAAGGTTAAGTCTTGACGGCACTCTTAAGTGCAACTAATATAATTCGTAAGCTAGAGAAAATTGGGCAAAAGATTTCCCCTATTTCATCTACTTCTACTAATTTCCAAAACAACCCCCAAATAACAACGACATTATGAACAATACCATATTTGCTTACATATAATACTTCCTCAACATCATTAGTATCACCCACATCAAGACTATACTCATAACATGCCAAGAATCACAATTCAAGTTAACCTATAGCTCACAATATCCTTAAAATTCATACTTCAACTCTATTTTCACCTTTCTTCCTTTACCTCCATGGTATAACAATCAAACAACCTTAACCATATGTAAAAGATGTGAAATCTTACCTTAATCACTCAAGAACAAGTCTTGGATCAACTTACTCCTCTAAAGTGAAGTCTCCAACATCGACACCAAAAGGAAATCTTGAGTTCCACAAATCCTAGCAAGCTTCTTAGCACTTGAACCTCTTGATTCTCTTGGATTTGGCTTAGATTAGTTTATGGAGTTAAAGAGAGGGTTTCTGGAGAGCTCTTGGATCTGATTTGGGAAAATAAAATATCCAAATGAAGTGAAATGAAATATATAAAGCATAACTTAAAATCCCGTCGGGCAATCCTACGCCCAATTTGACGGACCGTCAAAATTCCTACGGTTCGTCAAAATGCTTCGTCAAACTACCCAGCCAAACATGGATCACTATGACTATTTTACGCTGGAAAAATACCATTTGATGGGCTGCAGAAATTTCTGCGGTCCGTCAAATTGATCCGTCAAAATGTTCTGCCCGAGCATTCTGTCTTAAAACACCCATAACTTTTTACTCCTATGGCACATTGACAAACAGTTTGCTGCGTTGGAAACTAGATTCAATGAAGTTCAATTTGGACAAAAGAAAAACAACAAAACTCCTAATATTCTCGGAGATGTACCTCTCTCAAGTTGGACCAAAATCCTGTCCAAAATTTAGCCAAGTTTTCCCAAAGATCCGACAAACTTAATTTCCTTAATTCGCTTCTTCTCAAATCCTTCCATAGCTTATTTCATGAACTTAAACCGCCCATAACCATAAGATAGGAACATATAATCTTATATATCCTAGAAGATAACTCCAATTTCCACGATTAGGACAACCAACACCTAACGAATTTTAACGTACAAAACTACGAGGTGTAACAGAGATGCAGATCTCCAATTAGTTAGTTTAATGGGTTTGAGGCTCGGCCATGGAGTACATATTTGTTGAGAGAGTCCCTTGATAGAGTGCGGGTTATTCAGTCTAAGCTTTTGGCTCCTCAGAGTCGGCAAAAGATGCATGTGGTCCGGAAGGTCAGGTATTTGGAGTTTGCTATTGGTGACCAGGTTCTATTGAAGGTTTCACCCATAAAGGGTGTTATGAGATTTGGTAAGAGGGGCAAGTTGAGCCCCCGGTATATTGCCCCGTTTAAGATTGTTGACCGTATGGGTGATGTAGCTTATGAGTTGGCATTGCCGCCAGGCTTGGCGAGTGTTTATCCTATTTTTCATGTTTCGATGCTGAAGAAGTACCATGCCGATGGTACCTACATTATTTGTTGAGATTCTATATTGCTTGATAAGAATTTAACTTACGAGGAGGAGCCTATCGCGATCTTACATAGGCAGGTTCGAAAGTTGAGGTTGAAAGAGATTGTTTCTGTGAATGTGCAATGGAAGCACCGTCCTGTTGAGGAGGCTGCTTGGGAGATCGAGTCCAACATGCGTAGCCGATATCCTCAGTTGTTTACTAATTTAGGTGTTTTCACGTTTCTTTTCTTTTCTTCACTCGAGGACAAGCGATAATCTAATTGGTATCTGATGTAATGACCCATTTTGTCGTTATAGTCCTTTCGACATTTTTACCCTTTCTCGAGCATTGATTAGCTCATTTTTGACCCGAAGGGACTATTGGCACACTTTTTAATGTGTCTAGACCGGATTCGGGCAATTTTTGTGAAATATGGCCTTAAAGTGAAAAATTGTTGACCCAAAGTTGACTTCTAGGTAAACGGATCTTTTCCAGAATTTCATAGATTTTGAGAGGTCCGGATGGTCATTTAGAACTTATGTGTATATTTGGTTCGGTTCCCAATGCACTCGGATGCATTTTGAGACTTGGGTTGGAAAATTAGAATTAAGGCATCAGGAGTTGACTCAGTTAACGAGCCTCCGTTGGGAATTCCGAGGCCACGGGCGCGTTTATAGCATTTTTTTATGTGTGCCTATGTGTATGGTATATGAGCAGATGGCCTCAGGAATTAGTCAGAAAATTGGATCAATTGGTCAAACTTGGGTAAGTTTCTGGTGTCTGGTGCCCGCTTTGGGGCACTAGCACTGCGGCAGCGGCACTGCTGGAGCGGTAGCCCTGTCGCTGGAGCGGTCCAAGGCTTTTTGCCTTGACCGCTGAAGCGGCACCGCTAAAGCCAGTGGCGGACAATTTGTAAAATTAATGATGTGTTAAAAGCTCTTAGACCCTCATTATTTTCCACTTCGAAATCTGAGCTTTGGGGAACAGTTCTTGGAGATATTTTGGAGATATTCTTAGAGGCAAATCTTGCTTATTGCTTTACTACTTTAATCATAATCATCTTAGATTCCCCCTTCCCTTTAATAATCCCTTAGTGTTGCAAGTTGAAAGAGGGTTTTGATGAACATTGTCCCTAGGCTTATTAATGATAAATTGATAGTGTTTATGTTTGATTTTTATGGATCTAATCTTGTTAATCATATATCTTTCATTTCTAGTGTTGAATTTCAGAATCAAAGAGTTAGGGTTTATACCCAACTTAGAGGTTTTGCTTGAAATCAGGAATTAGGCTAATCCTTGAGTAAATCAGCAATTAGTGGTTGAATTATGATCACCTAGTACTTAATTTGACGTTTTTCTTTCGAATTTCTCGTTTTGCTCTTGTGGGCCTGTTTCCCCAATATTTAGGGTTAGAATTGCCCTAAATTTAATGGTAGCAATATTAGTATCATTCTTCATGATTTCTAATCTAGAATTCGATTATTCTTAGACTACTTTGGTTCTGAGGTTCAGCGGAAAGGCAAGGCTAATGAGTGAGTTGTTGGTGTTGCGGTTCGACAATCTAGGTAGGTTATGGCTTACCTTTGGTGAGACTTTGTATAGCGAAGCACATATTTAGATTATATTGTTGGAGATAGCATGTGAACCTTTAGGTATGAAGTCGGGTTGGATATTGCCTTAGGTTGGGCCCTGTTGTGTGTTGGGGCTAGCCACCCCGTTGTGATTTATTTGATTATTTTATTGTGCTGGCCTGACGTCATGAGTTGTTGATAGATACTGGATTCTGTTTTATCATCTTGATTATGATATAGTTTACATACCCACTGTTGGTATTTGTACTCGGATATATTGTTGGCATACCTACTGTTGGTACTTGTGATTCGGTTATATTGTTGGCGTACCCACTGTTGGTACTTGTGATTCACATATATTGTTGGTGTATCTATTGTTGGTACTTGCGATATTGAGCATGATTATTGATATTGATTCATGCATTGCACGCACTCTCATTTTCATGATACACTGTTGTGATACTGTTGATACTTGATAAAACTCTTTTACTTGAGTGACGTGAGATGGCCGATGTCCGATGTTAGTTCCGGAATCGTTGATGGAGTGAAATTGATACTTGATAAAACTCTTTTACTTGAGTGATGTGAGATGGCCGATGTCCAATGATTAATTCTGAAATCGTTGATTGCATGGCTGATAATCGATGTTAGTTTCGGAATCGTTGATAGTGCATGGACTCCGCGGGTCCCTCAGAGTGGTACTGCTGAGAACCCCTCATGGGCAAAGATTCGAGGTCCTGTCTATCTGTTAGGCAAAGATTCGGGACGGGTGGTGCTTAGACTTCGCGAGTCACACTGGGTTGTGCTACAGAGGCGTCGATATTTCCGTCCGGAGTACATGTGTACACCGCATTTGCATGGCATTATATTGCATTCATACATTATTGCATTACATTACATTATGGCTTGATTCTGAGATGTTTTTGTGTTGTATTTGTGATTTTGGATTCGGACTTGATATATTCAGACTTGCCACATTTGGGATTGGATGCTTTACTTAGGCGATGACGTG
Source organism: Lycium ferocissimum (assembly GCF_029784015.1). Classification (NCBI taxonomy): domain Eukaryota; kingdom Viridiplantae; phylum Streptophyta; class Magnoliopsida; order Solanales; family Solanaceae; genus Lycium; species Lycium ferocissimum. The sequence continues at coordinate 4,068,205 of NC_081352.1, forward strand.
TACTTGAATTCGATTACTTGTGACTTATACTTATTGATTTATCTGCTTTATCATCTGGATTGTGTGTAACATCCAAGAATTTGGGTTAGGTGTGAAAGTGTAAAACTAGTAATAAGATGATATTTTAGCTATATTAATCCATTCGGGATGAACTTGGGTGATAAGAAGTCGTTTTGAAATCAACCCAGATAGTGAATTTCGTAAGAGTTCTCAAACTCGTCTAAATTTCAGTAGGTCTGACTTCTAAGCCATTTTCGTACAAATAGGTTGAGAATTTGGGAAAACTTCCTTAATAATAGTTGTATATCTTTAAAATACCTTTCCAACGGTAGATTGCCCAGCTCCAACAGAGCTCTGTTCTAGGAGTTATGCCTGTTTTACTGAGCATCATCTGTGCAGTGCGACAATTAGGCATGCGCGGCGGCGGCGCCCCAAGCCAAATTTCCAACAAACTCAAAATTTTGACGCCATCGAAATGGATACATTGTGTGCGCCGCCCTGGGCGACGCCCCAGGCGACGCACCAGGCCATTTTACGTCTGAAGAGATTTTTCCTGAATTTTATAAAAGCCTAACTTTGTTATATCCATTCCCACTTCGTTTTGGCTGACTTTTTGAGAGTAAACAACCCTAGGGTTTCCCCAAAACATATGAGGTAAGTTCTTGATCAATTCCCATCATTACTTCATCAATCTAACATCAAATTAACACTAGTTCATCTTCCACAAACCCTAAATTCTTGAAATCCAAGAAAGAGAAGAAGAAAAGGACATTGGGAGAAGTTAATATTCCTTCAATAAGGTATGATCCTTGACTTTTTTGATGTTATTGAAAGGGTTTAGATTAGTGTAGGTTGTCCTATGAGATTAGAATATATGATTGATTCATGAAGTGTTCAAGAACACGTTCTAGTGATGAAGACCCTAGCTTTCGTTGGCAAGAAGGGTTTATGGGTGGAAATAGGTTAGAGTTCTAACCTCTCCTATCTAAAAATATTGTAGAATAATTCTTGGATTGTGGGAAGTACGCTTGAGCGAGAATTAAGGTATATCTCTTTTAAAAACCATTTTTGACTATAAAGGTGATTTGTATGTCTCTTTTGAACATACTCTTTCGGTCAGTTTTTAGGAACTCTTTGGTTGTGATTTGTATGTCTCTTTTAAAAACCGTTTTTGCCTATAAAGGTGATTTTTATGTCTCTTTTGAACATACTCTTTAGGTCGGTCTTTATGAACTCTTTGGTCGTGATTTGTATGTCTCTTTTAAAAACCATTTTTCACTATAAAGGTGATTTGTATGTCTCTTTTGAACATACTCTTTTGGTCGGTTTTTATGAACTCTTTGGTTGTGATTTGTATGTCTCTTTTAAAAATCATTTTTGACTATAAAGGTGATTTGTATGTCTCTTTTGAGCATACTCTTTCGGTCGGTTTTTATGAACTCTTTGGTTGTGATTTTTATGTCTCTTTTAAGGCTCTTCATTGAATAAAAAAGTGAACTTTTCATGAATTGAAATTCTATTTCTTGCTTTAATTATGGTTAATGTGCGTAAGGGGACAAGCCCACATTAAACCTAGTTTGTATCATGCTCTAAGTACATATATAAGTTATAAACGTTTTTCCTCTATAAGAGGTAATCAATAATGATGGCTAAGGATTGGTATTAATGTTTTCATGATGAATTATGACATTGAAATCTTGGTTAAAGAAGTGTAAACGTTTTCAAGACATTCTTTGAAATGATTTATCTTTACGATATGGCATAATGAACCTTAATGGTAAATGGTGATGTAACTACCTTGAGATGAATTGTAATTGGGCTTTTATGCTATGAACTTTGTTGATGTGATTTTACCTAGCCATTCGGGAGGATGAGTGGTCACCGAGGATTTCATATTCCGGTGCATCTATTCCTAGCTACTCGGGAGGAAGGGTAGTCACTATGGATCCTAGTGTGGTAATTGCGTAGCCATTTGGGAGAAAGAGTGGCCACTACCGGGTTCGCTACCCGGAGTGTGGTTTATGCCTAGCCATTCGGGAGGAAGAGTGGCCACCGCTGGGTTCGCTACCCGGGGTGTGATTTATGCCTAGCTATTCGGGAGGAAGGATAGCCACCGCGTACTACATAGTCCGGTGTGATTTATGCCTAGCTATTCGGGAGGAAGGATAGCCACCGAATTGGCATGTGTGACATTCTTATTCTCTTATGAAATTGTTAATGACTATCTTAATTGATTTAAAAGGCATATTTGAAGTTATAACTTGACAAAAGGCTTTGTAATTGGTTTTGATAATTCTTATTGAGATACACATGCTGAATACCTGTTTTTATATTGATTAATGGCTTTGTAAACTGTTTAACAAATGATATTAAGAATCATAAAGTGGAATGACTGTTTTTATACTATCTTTTTAGAACTGATTTCTTTATGTATTATTATATTTTATTTTTTTATAATAATTGTTGTCCCCGAGGCACTCACCGAGTACGAAAGTACTCAGTGCATACCATTGTTGTTTTTGATGGTATGTTAGGTAACGGAGAAGAAACAAAGTTCGTGATACTCTCGACACTTAGAGAACTTGCTCGTCTTTTGTTGATTTGGTGAGCCCACATTCTTGTTCGTGGGACACTTCCTGTTTTATTTATTATTCTAGATTTTCGAGCTGCGTCCCAAAGTTGGATGATTTTTGTCTCTTAGAAGCTCCATAGATAGTTGTCATAATTGTGGGTAGATTGTCAAAGTCTTGTACGACTTAATGGGTGTTTCCCACGTTTATGACTATTTACTTATATTAGACTTCCGCTGATCTTATTTCATAATTGTGATCCTGATATATGCAGTTACTTATAACTTTGTTTAATTTAATAAGGAAGGATTATTAAAAAGGAACTTGATGTTACATTTATTTTACAAACTGTTGGAGGAGAATGTTGAACCTGGCGGGTTCAAGTGTTATTATTATGTCGTTTAGGTTCTTCCGATGTTGTTCACGACGTCGGATGCCGGTCAAGTCTAGGGTGGGTTTTGGGGCGTGACATTGTGTTAGCTATGCTTAGTCGGCCGATGATGCCTACTAGTACTGTTGTTTTGTACTGACCTGCACTTGCTGCATTCTTTTATGAATGCAGAGTATCAGGTCAGATCCACTTCCGTGACGCGTGGCTGTTAGTAGCTCCAGCTTTCTCTTCGAGTTTCCAGGGTGAGCATGGCCGTCTGCTGCCTTGAAGGCTTTTCTATCTTTATGTCTTATTCTATTTAGAGACATAGACACTTTATGTATTAGTATTCCGAATTTGTACTATTCCCCTTTTAGATGCTCTTGTGTTATTCGGACTAGACCCTGGTGGTGTTATTATTATTCCGCACTATTCTATTACTTATATATGTATATATATATATATATATATATATATATATATATATATATATATATATATATATATATATATATATATATATATATATATATATATATATATATATATATATATATATATATATATATATATATATATATATATATATATATATATATATATATATATATATATATCTTAAGATTACATATTTATTCTATTCCGTTGCTTAATTTCATTCTTTTATGTATTTATTCATTGTTGGGTCGAGGGTTCGCTTACTGAGGTGGGAAGGTAAGTGCCCGCACGGCTTAGGCAAAATAGGTCGTGACGAATATTTAATCCTATATTTTCTAACAAGAAGTAAAATTTAAATCACCACAGTAAGTAAGTGGAGTAGCCAAGAATTTTGTTTAGGGTGTTCGAACTTTAAAAGGTCAATAATTTTTTTTTCAAGGGTACTCAAAATTTAGTTTTTGATCATATAAAGCAATATTTGACTTATATAATAAGAACAATTTTTATGCTAAGGGTGTTTAGCACTTTGTGGCTACACTGTCCACAGTTTCATGCCCAGACCTACTTAAATAATTAAACCTAATTGTGACAATAATTCTTAAAGGAAACGTCTAGAACAACAATCCTTATCCCATTAGAAATATACTCCTAGTTGTCGATGTCTACACCTTAATGTACTCCTTGTAGGAATAAACTTCTATTGTACTTATATAAGTACTCCCTGTATAATCAATGAGAATTATCCCTTGAGAGTCTCTTTTATAATCAATTAGAATTATCCCTTGAGAGTCTCTTTTATGTTATCAGAGATCTAGGAGGACAAACGCTATTTTTTTTCGGTACGATTCTTTGATCAATGGCTACCTCTACACTACACACTGGGACATTGTCCACCACTATAGTTGCTGCCTGAGCACTGGTGTCTCCAAATTTGTCAAAAGTTAAAAAATAGTTTGTTCTTGAAAAATAAATATGTGGCTTACTATTTACTGTGGCCTGTGAAATTTTTTCTCCAAGTATAAGGCACCGTCTTATTAACCCATATTCCCTATTATTGAAAGGATATAACCTTCCAAGTCACTTTTATTGTGCTTCTCGAAGCAACCATTCGACTTCCCTTTCTTTTTTATATTTTCTACTCTCTCTTTCTCTCACCATTCACTCTTCACTCCTTAATTCATTTTACACTGTAACTCAACCCCTTTTCTCTTTGCTCCCTCTCTCATATAACCATGGTTAGAGTAAAAGGTGAAAGTTCAGGATGCCATGGCACTAGTAAGATAATAGAAAATCTCATGGACGTTGAAGATCTTGTTGATATCACTGAGGAATCATAAGAGGAAATCAACGAAATCAATCTTTCGAAGAAAAGGACCATCTCTCTCTTTCCTAAAGGAAATGCCTCTAAGAAGTAAAAAGCAGAGTCCTATAACATTTTTGGGCCTGAGTTAATGCAATTATTTTGGGGGTCTTCTGAAAAGGCAAGATTTGGTTCTTTAAAGAAGTATCGCACAGCCATTGGATGGATAACCAACCTTGAAAAACTGAATGAATCACATTATGATGTAGCAAATTTTTCAAAACTTTAAAATTTCCCCATGTTTTTCAGCTCTGTGAAAACGAAGTCTTTGAAGAGCTGGTGAGGATGTTTTAGGCTAATCTTAAAGTTTCTAAAGATAGTGGAGAATTTGAAAACCTTGTCATGGGAACTACAACTGTTGTCAATGATTATCTGTTTGAAAAGTTTTTGGAATCAAATTCTCATGAAAAAATGATTTTATGCAAAATTGGTGGCCTAATGATTTTGAAGTGTCTTTTGAAGAGGCAATAGCTTTTATGTCTGAACCGGGTTATGATCCTCGG
>NC_081352.1:4073545-4115816 GCF_029784015.1 Lycium ferocissimum
TGTTTTTAAAACTTTCAACAGAGTCATGTATATGAGATGTCCGTCAGGAACGCGCTCTACAAGCCGTCGTATTGTTATACATGTATATATTACGTACGTTGTACCTGGCCGCAAGTTATGTTGTTTTTTCAAAAAAATTTCATTGCGCATTTATGGCCCGGTTAGGGGCCGATTATGACTACGAGTACCATGACAATACGTAGGGTTCGCTCGGCCCTAAGTAAGGTTTGGGAGCCCATCACACCCTATCGCCTTAAGGGTGTGATATGTGGATGTGGTCGTGTGTATGCTGTGTTAGCCGTGCGAGGTACGCGTATGTTGTGTTGTGTTGAGGTGATGAATTGATCTTATGTAGCATGGTCAATTGTTGTAGTGTGTAGAACGGATGAGAATCACTAATATATGCATGTGTGGTGATAGCCGAATGTGGGTCATATTATATGACAAAGAACGCATTAATATCGCTTAATGTTTTAGTCGTCGTCGTTATGAATTCCATGATGAGAATGAGAGTTTAATGACTCAAATTGATGTTGTAATTGTAGCGGACTGGTTTGGAGGTTATTGTACATTTGATGTAACTTGTATAATTATGAGAATGACATTGTTAGAATGTGAATTGTTGGTGCAAATCATGATTTCCAGGACAGTTGGCGGATGTGTTCTCGGTTGGGGATCTGGTGCGAGTCGAGTATTATTTGGGATGTTTGAAATGTTGTATGAATTGCTTAAAATGTCTTTGAATATTGTTGGTATGGGTTCGGGTTAGTATTTGAATGTATAAGTGTTGATGTTGGCTTGAATGTAAGCCGTTGAATTAAAAGTATTGAATGTTGTCGAACGATATAAAAGAGAGTTATTAATGCTATATTGCCTTTCGGATTGGTTATTGATGTTGCTAGGTTGGTTGTTGATGTTGTTGTTATTGATTTGGCCGAGTTAAATTTCGGTGGTCTATTTATTAGGGAAATGCTCAAATTTCGTAGAATTATGGCTAATTTGGAATTAAATGCCCAAATGTCTATAGCTAATGTTTGGCATATTATGACTTATTTGTAGACCTTCTATATTCTCGAGACGCAGTTGACATTAGCTTGAGTTTCTAGTAGCTTGGAGTATGCGTTGAGGTATGAAGCTTCACCTTCCTTCTTTTGGCATGCCTTAGTTTCAATAGCTATGACACGAGCCTCGAGGAAGTTCAATTTCCAATCCGAGCATGTTTATGACTCTTATTCGTTTCTCGAAAATTCGTATGTTCGATATGATGAAATACTGGCCTCTATTTCTTTGAAATAATTGATTTCCAAATGTTGCATAAAAGTTTGTTTTAAAGTGTTCCGTAACTACGAACACCCGTATCTGCACGTAAAAGCTCGTGATTGCCTCGATATGCTCATAGAGGTTGTATGGCATGTGATGAGTATGTTTTTCATAGGCGGGCCCGACTTCGGTCAACACCCGTCCGCGGGTCCTGCTCTTCTTTTGTAATCCCGATGACTTTTGAAAGAATTTGATTTGGTTATTATTCGATTTCTAAGTACGGTCGTTTTACTTCACTATTCCGAGTCTATGATAATGATTTTATGCATATGGTTACTCACGACTCCGTTCGTGCATTCTCGTTATATCTTTCGCCGAGTCCCGGCCGGTTCTCCGTTGCCGTGCGCACTATGATATACTCCGGTGTTATGCCGTGTTTATGGTTCACCGAGCTCCTCGCCAGAGGGCCGGGTTCCGCTATACTCGTGTTACGCCGTGTATGGCGTTATGCCGTGATATGATGTGTGACGGGATACGGAGATTTGAAACCTTCTCCGGTGTTATGTCGTGCTATGGCGCCATCGACGGGCGGGCGACCATATTTTCTCGTGCCCTATGCATGATTTGTATTTTGAAAGTAAACATTTTGATATATTTTGGAAATGCATTTACTTTCTCGTACCACTATTTCGATTATGACTCGTATTTGTATACTATAATTTTTGCTTTGCATACCCGCACATATTTCGTACCGACCCCCTTTTTCTGGGGTCGTTTCATTGCGTGCCGACGCACGCTTGGTGATCCACCGCTAGGACACCCTTCTCGCCGTTCGGAGTGCTCCCTTATCCCGAGCTATTACATTTTGGTATATACTCGTCTGTTGCATATGTATATATTTGTTCAGGGGTGAATGGGGCCCCGTCCCGCCACATGATTCTCGTTTGTCCGTTTAGAGGTCCGTAGACGTGTATGTGGGTTAGTGCCCACGCTGTACGCTGTGTTTGTATGTTATATGTTCGGGCGATCCCATTCGCCGTGCGCCTCGCTTTCGGCTTGCATTTGTATATGTTTTGGGCCGTTGCGCCATTTGACAGCCTTGCCGCTTTTCGATATATATACGGTTGTGTTTGGAGATATGTTTATGTACAGCTTGATATAATCTGAGACAAGATGCTTGATATTTGCGTCTGTGATAAGCTATCTGTATACGATTCGGACTAATGATTGTGTTTGGGTGCCCAGCTCGGGCACTAGTCACGGCCTACGGGGTTGGGTTGTGACAACAAGAGTAACAGGTAAGAGGCGTCGAGTGCTAAAACACGAAAGCTGAAGACCCGGATGAAGCAGCCTTGTCCACTGGTCTGGAGAATGAACTCGTGAGATATCTGCCTAGGTAGCTCACTAGAAGAAGCTGGTAATACTGAATGCATGGGACGATTGGAATAAGACTGAGGTGGCCTCGAAAACTGACCGGCGCCCCTCGTACGTAACCCCCAAAACTGCCAGTCTGACGTGGCCTCTTGTCACCATCACCAAAAGCACAGGCCTTAGCGCCCTCAACCATAGAAGCATGCTTGATAATGGACTTGAAGGAAGCCCCAATAGACTCCATCTGAAGGCAAGGAATCTGTAAATGTCACACCCTAACGTTCCATAGGGCGTGATGGGCACCCGACCCTTACCTAGGGCCGAGCGAACCCGCTAAATTTCATAATACTCATAATCATACTGGGCCCGCAAAACATGACATAAGCACATAATGAAAATTTTCCACAAACAAGCATGCCTTTCGTCTTTTTCAAATCAAATAAAATCCGTGGTCACAACAAATCAGAATATAACGCATAATAATACACCTAGCTATAGCTTCGCTTACAACCGACGCCTTATACACACGATAATCGTCTCGCAAAGTCTCTACCAACATCTCGTATACCATACAAAAAGTATTCTAGACTCGGCAAAGATCCGCAGGAAATGGAGCTCGCCAATCCGAAATGGGAACGTCTTCCGTCTAACATCATCTAATTATCCGGGTACTGCGCAGATGAAACGAAACTTCGAAGAAAGCGGGGTCATGACGGGAATAATCGAGTACGTAAAGCATTTAAGATGCGTAAAACGAGGTCATAACCAAAGCAAGGAGTGCAGAAAATGAGCATAAAAATCCCGAATACCAAAGTGTTTGCACTCGAAGTATAAAATCATACATGTTTAAAAATTAAGACAAATGTGATAATCCGAATGCCAAAATGCTTAGCTTTCTTTTTGTAAAACGTTCGTTTCATATATAGAACAAATCATACGATGATATTAACCGACTAATTATAATCCAGACCGTCAAAATCACATATCATATGCACACATATCGTGTCCTTGCCCTCTAGTGCGAGGGTCTCGGCAAACAAGATCATATCATCATATTATCACATATCACATACCATATATACACACACCACATGTTATACCCACGCAATATCATTATATACATATACCGCTGCCCAAGAACCCAACAATATCACATATATATTACACACGTCAAGAACCGAGCGGTCAATGTCACACATACCGCGGCCAAGAACCCATGGTCAATGTCACACATACCGCGGTCAAGTACCCAACGGTCAATATCACATACCTAAGACATCAAGGCCAAGAATCCAGCGGTACACATCACACATACCGAAGATACCGTGGCCAAGAATCGAGCGTCAATATCACATACCTAAGACATCAAAGGCCAAGAATCAATGGCAGGTCACAATGCAAATACGCACGATCACACAACCGGCTCCGGCGAAAGACATACAACAAAATGCACAAGCAAGAATCGTGGAAAACCATATGCAATGCAAAACATGCATACGTGCACCCAATAGATAATCCAAACAAAATGTTACTTCAAAACCGAATCAATAGTCAAATCAAAGCTTTCAATATCATCCCGGAACATATCAAACCGAGTCAGTAAAACCAAGGTTACGTATCAGAATCATATGCATAGAAATCCTCATTTCAAATTCAATCGATAAATAAGTAATCATATCTTGGGTCTGGAAGATAGTCGTATTGAATTCTTTCAAAAATAGGTCGTTAGAACCAAACATAGAAAGTCGCGACCCACGGATGCAGCCAACCCAATCGTCCGTCCAGTATGTACCTTAAAGTCATTACTCGTCATGAAATCATTTGGCGAAGATATCAAAGAGATCCGAGCGTTTTCTTTGAAAGTTACGATCGTTCGTATTTCGGAATCGTTTGGGAACAAACTCCTTGAAAACAAAACTTTTATGCAACTTTTGGAAATTTAGTCATACAAAAGACATAAGATCCTTTCGGAACAAAACCGTATACATAGCATTTCAAATCCAATCATATCAAGGACATACGGATCAGGCTTAACCATATTAAGGATGCCAACATCACAAAGCAAATATGAATCATAAACGTGCTCGGAACTTCGGAATAGAGTTGCCCCCAAGGCTCATGACATATCATGGCTTACTTCCATCTAAGACATGCCAAAAGAAAGAAAGGTAAGCTTTACATACCTTGATTGCTTCCTAAGCTAATCCAAACTCAAGTCTCGGCTTCTCAAAATCTACAACATGTCATTAGACACCAAACATTAGTCATAGGCACCTCTAATCCCATTTTAAGCTCGCACTTTATTTACAAAAATTTGGGCAGCATTTTCCTCAGAATTCAACACCCCGAGAATTCAACTCGCCAAATATCCAACAACAATACCAACAACCACATCAACAATATCCATAAGCAATTCCAAACGCATTCTAACATTAATAACTCCTTTCTACATAATTCGACAAATATCATGCATATTCAATTCAACTTCATACATTCAAACTAATATCAACGATCGCATATTCAAATACCAACCCAAAACCATTCAAATACGATTCAAGAAATTTCCAACAATCCGCACAATATTTCAAACAATCCAATTAATGCTCTACTCCATCCGAAACCTCAAATTTCCATAAGAACAACAACAATACATTTCCTTCCTTCCAAATTCATAAACTACACCAATAATTCACATATTCACAACATTAACCTTAACGATACAAGAAACTACACTAAATTCACATTATCTTCAAAACAGCCCATAAACGTTCTCTACTTCAACTTAGACCATTAAATCATCATTTTCACCATCGAATCCATACAACAACAACCAAAACATACTAAATAAAATTACCATCATTTCTACACCACACACATATATACACGGCCACAACCCCAACACCATATTCTCATGAACTTCATTCACTTCTACATTTCACAACATGCACAATCATCCATAAAACACATAAAGAAGATTAAATCTCACCTTTTCCTTCAACTTCTCTATACGGCTAGACTTGCTCATAACCACAACGAACGATTTTCTTTGCTCCAACAACTACTCCATGTTGATTAGAACCCTCCAATTAGTAGGAAACCAGAAGAAATATTTTTCCATGATCAATTTTTGACCTTCAATTTTTTTCCTCCTTTGGCCGTTTTCTCCTTCATTTTTCTTCAAGTTTCTCAGTTCTAAAGTTGAAAAGATGAATTATGTGTCTTGCCTTGTCATCTTTGGTCTTTATATACATGTCCCCTACCAATATAATTTACACATGTGGCCTATGGCCCACTTCACACACATGGCCACATATGGCCATTTTCATGAAATATCAAGTTTTCAAAATTTCACTTCTAGCCCCAAATTCTCATGAAATGCTTAACTTTCCATAATTCACTTTTAACCCCAAATTTTTCTTATTCCAAATTTACCCCCAACACTCCATACCAATGAAAAGATGAATATGCAACTTGTGCATTAAAACAAAAATTGACAAAATCGAAAATTAAAAGTCTTGTCCATAACTTGTCGCAACCAACTTAGAATATTCCAACGTACAAAGTACGGGGTATAACAGTAAAGAGCCCACTAGTCCTCCAACAAAGGCCTGATCCTAGCGGCCTCAGTAGGGATCAATGGAGTAAAATAACGGGCCAAATAGACGAAAACGGGTCACATAGGACTCCAAAGACATGCCTCTCTGTAGAAATTGCTCCCTATGTGCCTCTCTCAATGACCTAGGCTTATACTTCTCAAGGAAGGCCCGATAGAATAGAGTACAAGTCAAAGGAGGAGAACCCTCAGGTCTGCTCGCTACAAAATACCTCCACCACGTCTTCATGTCGCCGTAAAACTGGTGGGACACATAATCAACGCCGTGGGTCTCCACTATCCCTATACGGTGCAACAACTCATGCATATCAAGAATGAACTCATAGGCATCCTCAAACGAGGTACCAGCAAACCTCGGCGGCTCTAACTTCCTGAATCTCCCAACCCCCCCCTCCCCCGATCGTTAGCCATAGCGTTCTCCATGGGCCTAATCTCATCACCAGGAGCGGGTATCGCATCAATGTGAGGACCCATAGCCATAGCGGGATGTACTACCCTCGTAGGTCCCTGCTCAGGGGTTCGCGCCGCACCATGATTTATGTTCCATAGCTATTTTAAGGTTCTCTAATGCTGAAGGAAAATCCTAGAATTGGTAAACCCTTAAATAATTGATGGGTTGTTGATTTTATTGTTGTCTAATCAACTAGGAGTATAGATTATCACTTCCTAGAATGAGAATTCCATTATTAATGATGAGAATTGTGTATTGAGAATTAGGGTTCGAATAAAAATGGAAACTTTGGCCTAAAATCTATTTGAAAGGGTTAAGCTGATTAGAAAACCCATGAATTGGAATAGTATGATTGTAGCGATGGAATTATAAGGAATGCACCATTAAGTGATAGTTCACCCAATTGAAAAGGGTAGAAGTAATTGGGTTTTCTTCCCCAATTGTTGTTCTTGTTTGATTAGAAGGTGTATCGCTAACTTAGCATTATATTGCTAGACTTTGATCATTCTGAGGCTCTTTGGAAATAGAAGGCTCGTGTGGAGTAGTTCATGGCTCCTATTCTGCATTCGAGGTAGGTTACCGCTAACTTTAGTTAGACTTTTACCATGACCCATTTTGCCTAGGCCGTGCGGGCACTTACCTTTCCATCTCGGTAAGCGAACCCTAAACTCAACAATGAATAAATACACGAAAGAATGAATTTAAACAGTGGAATAGAACAAATACGTAAGTCTCACGATATATCTATATATAAGTAGTAGAAAGTGTGGAAGACAATAAACACCCCCAAGGTCTAGTCTGAATAATAAAAGAGCATCTAAGGAGAATAATACAATCTGGAATACTAATACATGAATCTCTATGTCTGTGAAATAAAAATAAGACATATGATAGGAAAGTCTTCAAGGTCAGCGGACGCCATGCTCACCCTAGAAACTCGAGAAAAAGCTAAAGCGTCGATCAGCCACGGGTCACTGAAAGGGATCCGATCTGGTACTCTGCATTCATAAAAGAATATAGCAAGTGCAGGTAAGTACTAACAATAGTACTAGTAGGCATCATGGGCCGACTAAGCATAGTTAACACAATTTAGATAATAAAGCAGATAAGCAAATAAACCAACCAACATAAGACAATATAATCACAATCGAGTATCCGTTATCACCTATGTAAAGCATCTAAACCCAAATATGTCAAGTCTAAATCTATCCGAACCGATCCCATCATCACAATCCAACCACCAAGCATCTCAATTAAGTCATGACGCAATGCAGTGCAATAATGGTATGAATGCAATGCAATGCCATGCAAATGAGGTGTACACATGTAGTCCGGACAGAAATATCAATGTCTCGGTAGCACACCCAGCATGACTCGCGAAGTATATATGCCACCCGTCCTGAATCTTTTCCCAATAGACAGTCGGGACCCCGGATTTGCCCACGGGGGGTTCTCGCCGGCACCACCCTGGGGGACCCGCGGAGTCGGTGCACTAATAACAACTCCAGAAATATCATCAGAATCGTCCATGCAACAACGATGCCGGAATAGATCGTCGGACATCGGCCATCTCGCAATCGCTTACGTAAAAGAGTCTATCAAATATCAGTTTCATACAATCAATGATTCCGGAATTGATCTTCGGACATCAGCGTTCTCACAATCACTTAAGTAAAAGAGTTTATCAAATATCAGTTTCATACATTCAATGATTCCGGAATTGATCTTCGGACATCAGGCTTTCCACAATCACTTAAGTAAAAAAGTTTATCAAAATATCGGTTTTATTTCACTCAACGATACGATCATCATGATATCGGTCACGCATTGATGTGAGAGTATGCGTGCAATGCGTATATCAATCATCAACAATCCGGTTCAATATCACAAGTACCAACAATGGGGTACGATAACAATGTATCATATCACAATACCAACAGTGGTATGCCAACAACATATCAATGTCACATGTACCAACAGTGGGTACGCCAATAACATATCCAAGTACAAATACCAATAATGGGTATGTAAATTCTATCCCAATCAAGATGGTAACACAGAATTCAATATCTACCAACTACTAATGGCATCAAGCCAGCACAATAGAACAAGTAAAGTACACATAACGGGGTGGCTAGTCCCAACACACATCAGGTCCCAACCTAAGGCAATATCTAACCCGACTTCGTACCTAAAGGTTCACATGCTATCTCCGATATTATAATATAAATATGTGCTTCGCTATACGAAGTCTCACAAAAGGTAAGCCATAACCTACCTGGATTGCCGAACCGCAACACCAACAACTCACTCCTTTGCCTTGCCCTTCCGCCGAACCTCAGAACCAAAGTAGTCTAAGCATAATCGAATTCTATATTAGACATCATAAAGAATGATACTAATATTGCTACTATTTAAATTCGATCAATTCTAACCCTATAAACTGGGGCAACGGGCCCACAAGGGCAAAACGGAAAATTCAGGAATAAAATACCAAATTAAGTACTAGGTAATCATAACCCAACCACTAATTGTTGATTTAACTCAAGGATTAGCCTAATTTCTGATTTCAAGCAAAACCCCCAAATTGGGTATAAACCCTAAGTCTTCAATTTCGAAATTCAATGCTAAAAGTGGAAGATATATGATCAATGAGCTTTGATTAGTCAATATCTAGCACAAACATCACAAATTTATCATTGATAATTCTAGGGACAATGTTCTTCCAAAACCCTCTTTTAACTCCCACCATTTTGGGTTTATTAAGGGAAAAAGGGGAATCTAACATGATAATGGGTTAAAGGAAGAATGAAGAAATGAGCAAGATTTACCTCCAAGATTCTCCTCCAAATATCCTTAAGAGCAATTTCTTCAAGCTCAAATATCGAAGTGGGACATAATCAGGGTATAGGGGCTTTTAACACTTCATCAATATTACTAACTATCCATCACCTGCTTAGCGGTACTGGGACCGCCCCAGCGGTGCCGCTTCAACGGTCACTTGACCGCTTCAGTGGTAATGGACAAAATTCATTGACCACTCCAGCGGTAGGGCTACCACTCCAGCAGTGCTGGTGCCGCGGTGCTGGTGCCACCAAAGCGGGCACTAGAAAACTCCCAAAGTTTCATAATTTGATACGATTTTCCGTCTAGTTCCTGAGGCCATCTGCTCAAGTGCCATACACATAGACATACATAAAAATGTGTTACGAACGCGCCCATGGCCTCGAAATCCCCAACGGAGGTCTCGTTGACCCAGCCAACCCCCATTGCCTTAATTCCAATTTCCTATCCCAAGTCTCGAAATGTATCCGAGTGCATTGAAAACTGAGCCAAATACTCACACAAGTTCTAAATAACTATCCGAACCTCTCGGAATTGATAGAATTTTAAAAAAGGTTCGTTTGCCCAAAAGTCTACTTTGGGTCAACTATTTTTCATTTTAAGCCTATATTTTCACAAAGTTGCCCGAATCCAGTCTAGACACTACGGGAAGCATGTCAACAGTTTCTTTGGGTCAAAAGTGACCTAACCAATGCTCGGGAATGGGCAAAAACATCGAAAAGACTATAACGACCAAATGGGTCGTTATAACTTTGATTAGCGAAGAGTATATATTATGTAGAATTGACAGGAGAAAGCATGATTAGGTCTTTGGACTTAGTGTTTGGTTTGATATTACCTAGGTTGGTAGGACTTTTGATTATGTCGGCTTGTCGCCATTACTTTATGTATTGAATAGAGGGTGTATTTGTGTGATATGCGAAGGAAGGAGTTAATATATACTCATGTTGTTGATTGTGGCTTGTTGCCCTATTATGGTGATTAGACTTGTTACCTGAATTGTTGTGTTGTGATATCTGTTGCACTAAATTCTACCTTATGGTGTCATATATCATCGGAGAAAGGAAGGCCAATGAGAGTAGACCTGAATCGTGATATGTACTTATGATAATACACAGATGAAAATGTTGAGTATGATGTACTATTAATGATGATAACATGCATGGCATACATTCTCATTTCATACATATGCAGATATTAAATTATGACTTGGTAATGTTAATGATACATGAGAAAATGGAGCACTTGATGACACAAGACTTAGTACGAAGTGTACTTGTCTAATTAGAAGGAAAAGGGTGTTATAGACTCTTTATGTTTACTGAGATGGTGCGTACAGTTCATTCTATTGATTTTTATAAGTCTTGATATGGCTTATAGTGTTGTGAATTCCATATTATATTGATTGGCATTGATTTAGCATTTTTGCATTCACTCACTCATACATGATGGAAATGGTTCGGAACGATTCATGAAAGACTTGTGGCATGATGCCTTGTGTTTGATATTGATTGATTGATAATGTGATAAACTGATATGAAACGATAAAGAAGGAGCTCATATACACTCTTCTTGTTGACTTGGAGTAATCCCTTATACATGTTATTGATGAATTGATTCTTGAGTCTTGATATGACTTGTGACATGGTGACTTGTATTCCTCGATATTGATTCATTGATTGTGGAACAGAAATACATTGTGATGAGAAAGATATTATAAATATGAAAAGGCACATTTGACGGGGGTGAGGATGTTGCCTAAGTTAAAGGCTCGTGATCCAGGGTAAGATTCCGGAGCGAGGGTATATGGACACCATGGGTCCCCTACAGGTCATGGCTAATGGGTAAAACATTACCATTTAGCATGTGTGTACGGATATGTGACAGTTTGAGATAATTGGCCAGTGCATTGCATTGCACATCATTATATTTTATTCTGCATCATTATATGGCTCGTTTAGTTCTGACTTTGGCGTGGTTTGTTGAAACGGTGGTGTGGTTTGTTGAAACTGTTGCGTGGAATAGATATGATTAATGACGGAGTTAAAAATTTAAATTAGTGACTTTATCTGGGTCAGAACTTGGACTTGTGATTATCGGGTGAGATATTGAGACTTGACAGACTTGTGGTTTAGATGCTTCATCTTAGGTTTTTAGTTATGGGAGATTCTGCGACCTTGATTTGAGTATTATGTGCCTATCTGTTTATCTTGTTGATTTTATGCTTATATATGCGAACTAATTTTAGTTGTCCTAGGATATCTACCGGTACATAGTGTTTGTACTGATACTACCTTACTGCACCCATTTTGAGTTCAGATTGTGTTCGTAGATTTCATCTAGACCACATCTCTAGCTTTGTTACCCGATGGGAAATTTTATATCATTTGCATCATGAGTGAACTAACACAAAACTAAAGTGTACATGAAGCCCTTATAAGTTTACGAAGGGTATTTGATAATTTTAGGTGTATACCTTAAGGTTTTAGAGTCATATGAAGCGATGGAAGTAAGCTCGTTGGAGAAAGTGGAGTTTGAGTCATGTTTTGGGAAGGTTTCATATCATTTGTGTCACGACCCAACCCCGTAGGCCGTGACTAGTGCCCGAGCTGGGCACTCGTACGCATCCGTCAACTATAATCATACCATAGCAAACATAATAAGAACTTAAACATACGGAAAGGCACGGCGTCGCATACATATATACAAATCGTACATAAGTTCGGGAAAATTTAAAACACAAACACAAATCGAATAGTGACTACCCACAACCCCACACATATGTCTACAAACCTCTAAGAGTAATAACGAGAATCATATACTGACAGGCCCCGCCCGTACCCCCCGAATAGACATAAACATATACAACAAAAGAGTCCGTACCAAAATATGGGCTCCGGAACAAGGGATCACTCCAAGATAGCCGGATGAGAACCTAAGCCGGCGGATCACCAAAACGTGTATCCGTACCGTTGGGTACGAAACGGCCCCATTAAGAAAGGGGTCGGTACGGAATATGTACCGAGCATGGATTACAAAGAACAGATCATAACCGAACCGGGGCATTACAGAACAAGTATGATAACTTAAAATCAAATGACTTGCCTTAGAGACATATATCATGCATGTCAATATCATATCATCGTCATCATGTCATCATATATATATCCGAACACCCGGCCCTCTAGTGAGGGACTAGGTGAATAAGATCATCATTTCATCATATCATCATGCCATCATATATATATATATACCGTACCCGGCCCTCTAGTGAGGGACTTGGTGAATGAGATCATCATATGCCATCCCGGCCGCCATCCCCATATCATCACATCATCATACATATATATACCGTACCCGGCCCTCAGTAACGAGGGACTCGGTGAATAATGTTGAACCGTGCACGAATACATACCCGGCCCGGACTCCTGAAAGACATATTGAGGCTTGCACGAGTAGAGTAGTGAGAAACCATATGCACACACATCATCATTACAGACTCAATAGATAAGTAAGTACTCGGCGCTCGAGAGTTAAAACGGAAATCATATTAAGTTCTTTAAAAAAAATGTCGTTAGGGCTATACAAAGGAAAATCTCGGGGCCCACGGATATGCATCAACCAATCCGGGCCCGCCCATGAAGGTTAAAGTCATAATACGTTATAGAATCGTTTACTAACATATCAAAGAAATCCGATTTCGTCTAAGAAAGTTACGGCCATTATTAGACATAGAGTCCATTAAGAACCAAAATTCTTTTGCAACATTTGAAATCCAACCATACAAAGGACTTAAAGACCACGGTTCAACCATATTAAGAATGCAAATATCAAGAAGTGGATAAGCATCATATACATGCTCGGACCTTAAGAATAGAGTTACCTCGAGGCTCGTATCATAGCCTAATTACAACTAGGACATGCCAAAAGAAAGAAAGGTGAGCTTCACATACCTTGTCCGCTCCCTAAGCTAATCCAAACTAAGTATCGGCTTCCCAAAATCTACAACAACATCATTAAATACTAACATTAGCTACGTGCACTTAGGAATTCAATCCCAAGTCGGCACTTAATTCTACAATTTGCGACATTTCCCCGTTTATATGCCTAGCCCGAATTCTCAATTCAGTAACCAACAACATCAACAACAATACCAATAGTATTAACATCATTTCCAATACCGACGTATGCCATAAAAAACGACTTAATCGTTTTCTAAATTTCTCAACCAACCAAATTTACGATATAACTATTTAATAATTTTATTTCCGTAAAGGGTCTTAATTCATATGAACAACATCAATAACAACAAATTTTCACATTTTACAAGTTAAATACATTTATTTTCATCCAAAATTCTCTTCAAATCTCCTTCCATAATTCGAACACCAACAAACGAATTTATCAGCTATTCCCTCCGTGCTAATCCGTTAAAATTCTAAATAAACTCGTTAACAATGAAAAGGAACCATATTCATACCTTAAGCATGCATCCCCCACGTTATCACTCTTCTCCTTGGTTGATTTTTAGCTCAAATTGAAGACAACGCAGCGTACAACACTTTTCTCTTCATGGGCTTCGGGGTCGGGGCTCGAGAATTTGGTCAAAATTGGTTTTTCTTCTCTCTAAGGCTCTCTCTCTCTCTTTCCAGAATTTTCTGGTGTTCTTGGTCTGAAAAAATGAGAGGAAAAGGCTGAAATTTCACTTAAATAGGCATGGGTCATGGGCCTAACCCGATTGGGCCCGGTTTGAGCCTAGCCCACTGACCTTTCTGCCTTAAAACGTCCATATCTCCTTATCACGATGTCACCTGTGGCCCCACGAACTATGGTTGGAAATATAATTCAATTATCTACAACTTCTATCTTTGGTATTTTTCCAAATTCCAAACTTGTAATACCGTTTCTGCCCCTCGAAGTCAGATCACCCGAAAACGTTACTTAAAAATATTTGTTTGGAGGACTTCCACTTTGATTTGGCTCAGGGTCCTTCTTGAGTTATGTTTAACTTCACATATGTGATTCATATAAATTGTCGCATGTCCCAAAAAAAAAAAATCTCAATGTGTGGGCCCCACCTCGAACTTGCGAATAATCCGACGTACAAAAATACGAAATATAATACTGTCAACGTGAGTTTAAATTATGAAGCAATAACATGATTGTCAATTTTTAAGCACGTTAATTAGGACCTTCCAATTGGTTGGAATACTAGAAGAAACTATTATTTTTTTTGATTAATTTTTCTTGGGGTCTTGTTCGGCTAGGCTTGGCCGAATATGGCTTGTCTCCCTTTTTTTTCTCAAGTTTCTTCAAGTTTCTAAGAGGTGAAGATGATGAATATGACTTTCTTGTCTGCATCTATCTACATATATGATCCATACAAGTGGACTATGCCCCACACATGACTTGGATTAATTAAATTTGGCCAAGCCATGGGCGGGAGTCCATCCCCAGCCACACGGCCACTTGGCTTTCATTTCATGAAATACTAACTTCCCAAAATTAACTTTTGACCCCAAATTTTTCTTAATATTCCATACCAATAAAATCATAAGCAACTTATGCCTTAAAATAAAATCGAAGGTCAAAAGTCTCTACCTTGTATCCCGGAATAGTCTTGTCCTTAACTTATCATGGTTAGCCCGGATTATCCCAATGTACAAAATACGGGATATAACAATTTGAGTTATACATTGCTTAGCATTGACTTGAGGGAGAGATATAGGGCCCGTTAGATGGTTAATGAAGTTTTATACAAGTTCCAAGAAGGCTCTATGAGGATTCGAGGTCAAACGAATCGAAAAGAATGCATTTTCGCAAACCCAGGCAAAATAGGGCCATTTACGGCTGCATACTCAGTATCTTTGGACCGCATATGGGCAGAAAACTCCCCAAAATGGAAGCCCCCACTGCCCAATCTCCAACCCATAGAGAGGAGGGGAGATTCGGCCGCATATCCCGTATGCAAAGCTGCATCTCCACTGCAAGTTGGTGCGGGGGTGCGATGTTGCCACCTTTTTAAATCCTAAAAGACCCCATTTTCATTCCAACTTTCCATGTTTATTCCCCACACTTCTAGAGAGTTCTTGAAGGTTCCATAACACTCCAAACCTTTCCATATCATCAAGAGGGAAGATTGACATCAAAACCTAAAGAGAATCCATAGAAGGTGATTGTTCTTGCTTCTTTACAAAGTTGTGATAAACTTGGTCTTGAAAGGAGTTGGGAAGGGTGAAGTTCTTCTATAATAAGGTATGATCTTCCTATTATTTACATGATTGAGTTGATATAAAGGTTTACTAACTCTTGGAAAGGAAAAGAATTAAAGTGGAGAAGTCATAAATGTTGAAGTAAAGAAGATGACTATGAAATGAACTTGAAAAAGCGATATTTGATAAATTTGAGATTGAATTGAACATAACTTCTTGATTATGATATTTTGGATGTTGTTATTGTTGTTTGTGAGTTGATTTGTAATTTGGTGGAAGTTGATAAAATAGGGGAAATGCTGCCAAATTTCGTTAGTGCGTTAATTGCACTAGTTTGAACTTAGAAGTGTTTTCAAGACTTAACCTTAGTATGAATCCTCTTGAATGTAGACTTTGCCGACTTTGGAGGAGAACGTTAGATAGTTAAGAAGACGTAAAGGTATGTAAGGCTAACCCTTCTTTCTAAAGGCATGATTTTCTTGTCATTAATCCATCTATGATGTTCATAATGTCCTATTCCTAGAAATGCTAGAAGTTCATAACTTTCAAGATTCTTAAGATATTATGGATAAAAGCTCTCCATAGTGATGATGGTAATGATGATGATGATGATGGTGGTGATTCCATAATGGAAATCGGAGGTTTACCGACTTCATGTCACCCCGATAGAATTATAATGTTTCCCTTGGATACTCATGTATGTCAATAGCTATTTTGTGACACCGAGCTCATATGGCCGGGTATGATATCTAATGCGTGCACACCACTATAGTTGGGTATGAACAGCACCGAGCCTTGTTATGGCTGGGTATGGATGACACCGAACCTACATGGTCAGGTATGGTATCATTATAATGTATATGTATGGAATGTTTCCTTAGAGAAAGGTTAAGTAAGAATGATGAACGTCTCAAGAGGTATAAATGGTCCTTCCATCTTATGTTATTCTTTATGCCTTTATCATGTTACTATTCATGGCTTACATATTCAGTACATTGTTCGTACTGACGTCTTTTTGTTTGTGGATGCTGTGTTCATGCCCACAGGTAGATAGGGAGACAGACCAGACCTTTAGGCTGCTTTGTCGGTTATTGCATAGCAGTGCTCCTTTTGATCCGGAGTCACAATAGTTGGTATTATTTTGTGTCTACATATATGGGCATGGCGGGGTCTCGTCCCATCTTTATGATATTACATACTCTTCGTAGAGGCTCGTGAACGATGTGTATAGTTAGATATCCCTCAGCTTTGTCGGCTCATATTTTGTATATCATTTTGATAGCCTTGTCGGCTTGTGTATCTATGGGCATAGTTAATGATGTTTATATAAAAGTGCCTACATCTGATGAGATTCGTGTTATTTGGTGCATGATAACTATGAGTTAGCCATGTGGCTCACCTAGATATGATTATGAGAGTATGATGCGAGGTGCTAGGTAGGTTAGTCCAGGTACCCGTCATGGCCCTCCGGTTGGGTCGTGACAAAAGTTTTATCAGAGCAGTTCGTCTTAGGGTGTGTCTACGAGTTGTGTCCAGTAGAGTCTTGTTTATGGGGGTGAAGTGCGCTACACTTATAAATAAGAGGTTGTGGGCATTTAGGAATGAATGACCTTCTTCCTCATCATAGATCGTGCAATAGAGCCATGGGATAAGAATTTCCCTTTTCTAAACTGTGTGTTATGTTTCAGCGATGCATGTAAAGAGGAAAGCTACAGCAGCCCAAAAAGGTAAGACAGTGGCAGGTAGGAGAACTGAGCAGGTGCCGTTGATAGATATAGGGGAGGGTGAGTCTCATAATGAGGTTCCATCTCGGTCCTCTCACTCACCGCCTGTTTTAGAAGAGCATGAAGGAGCCTCAGCTTCAGCTCCAGCACCCCCAATTCCTCCACCAGATTCCTCAGGCTAAGAGGTGAAAGTGGCTATCCATTTGCTGAATCAGTTAGTCGCCGCTCAGGCCCAGCAGCAAGGTACGGGTCATGGTGATAGAGCTATCAGTGCTAGAGTCTGTGATTTTATCGGTTTGAACCCTCTAGAATTCTTTGGGTCAAAACCGGATGAGGACCCACAGAGCTTTATAGATGGAATGTTGAGAACATTGCGGATAATACATGCTTCGGATGTTGAGTCGGTAGAGTTGGCCTCCTATAGATTACGGGATGTTGCGGTTCATTAGTATACGGTTTGGATGTCTTCTAGAGGAGTCAATGCACCCCCACCGTTATGGCAAGAGTTTGTGGATGCTTTCCTAGGACATTATTTGCCGCCAGAGGTTCGATGGGCTAGAGTTGACTGGTTCCTGAATCTTAGACAGGGAAATATGAGTGCCCGTAGTATAGCCTCCATTTTAATTCTTTGGCTAGGTATGCTCCAGCCATAGTAGCTGATATGGGAGACCGCGTGCACCGATTTGTGAATGGCTTAGGGCCACATTTGATGGATGAGTGTTTAACGGATTCACTTCAGGATGGTATGGATATTTCTTGCATCTAAGCCCATGCCCAGAATTTGGAAAAGTAGCAGCAACAGCGGGGGGATGAGCATGGGTATGATAGGGGTTATAGTAAGAGAGCCAGATCCTCAGGTCCTGTTAGCGAGCTTAGAGGAGGTCAGAGGCAGTAGTATTCTAGACACTGTGCCATTCAGCGACTAGTGTACCTCCACGATTTGCGGGCCAAAGATTTTTTCGCCCTATTGGCTCCAGACCGGGTCAGAGTTTCAGGGCTTCGAGTTCTCAGTATAGGGGTTATTCAGGCCAAATAATACCACCTTTACCACTATGTACTCAGTGTCGTAAGTTACATTGGGGACAGTGCCGATTAGGTTTGGATGTTTGCTATGCTTGCGGCCAGTCAGGCCATATTATGCGGGACTGTCCATTCCGAGGTGGTAGGGGTACGGTTCAACCTATAGGTTCAGCAGCTGGTTCTTCATCATCTATACGCCCTTAGGGGCAGGTGTTACATCTCGTGTTTTTTTCGTTGGATTTATCGTAAGTTAATTGACATAAGTTCAAGGACAAGATAATTTTTCAAGTATGAGATAAGGACTTTTAAATCCCAATTTTATTACTATGCATGGTTTTGCTAATTAACTACTATTAATGTGGAAGCACTAATGGAATGAGAGATTAATTATGATCATTATACTAAGTGGGCCCCACCAAACATGGATGATTAATATTAGAGCATAGGATAAGGACAAGCTAAGTGGGGGCAAAGTATAATGTGTAAATGGGGTATACTTATCTTAATAAGTAGATTAGTAGAATAGTTAGGTAAGCTAGGTGAAGGGGTGGGGAACGTGTCAAATAGGCTGGTTACATATAATATTAGGTGATGACTAATACATATATGCATCTCCTTGTTGATAGTAATCATTTGGATAAATTACAAACAACCATGGACACTACATTGTAGCTCACGGCCAACTCTAAATTTTCGGAGAAAAATTATAATTTTCCAGCTAATGTTTTAAGAGTTCAAGAGCACAAGAAAGGTTTTCCTCCCACTTATTGAGGTAATAAATTCTTCCTAGCTTCGTTTACGGATTTAACTAATTGTTTCTAGCGCGTTTTAAACAAAGAGCTTACAAAAATCGTAAATGAATGTTGGGCGTTGTTGTGTTGTATTTGGGTTGTTCTTGTTGAGTTGAAGTGCTAGGATTATAGTTATGATTACATATATATGTTGTTGTTGTTTTTGATGTATGTTCTAAAGGAAGAAAGATGTAGAGAAGCTTTATGTTGCAAACTATGAGACGAGCTTGTCGCTCGATATGCCGTATATCGCACTCTTGTTATTGTTGGAGTGTGGACTGTTAATGATGGCTGTTCTAATATTGTTAAAGGGGCTGGATTAACATGAGGAATAGGTGTTACACCTCGGAAAAATTTCATTTCGTCATGTGGTAGATAGATTAACGCAGGGTGAGATGTATGCGATGTTCTGCGAGTAACAAGTAGTACTTCGCGATCCTAATTAAGATTCCAAAGACATTTGAGACAAGAGAAGAAAGTTCGTTGAAGAATGTAAAGCATAAGTCATGTTTTGGAAAGGGTTTGCAAAGTACCGAGCTAATGTTGATTTAATAATGTCTTGAGGTAAAGTTATAACACTCCGTAGATTGTTAATGAAGTGTTAAACGAGTGCTAAGAAGGTTCCATAAGGATTGGAGATCAAACGAAACGACTAGATTAACTGTAGAAAAATGAATTTATACGACCACTTATATGGTCCATATAAGGGGTCCGTATAACCTTACAAAAAAAGGGATTTCCCTGATGGTGAAATACGGTCACTTATATGGACCGTATAATATTATACGGACCGTACAAGGGTCCGTATAACTCCCGACGGGCTGAGTATTTTCCAAGTATAAAAATATGTTCCCACTTCTAATTTTTCATTCTTCCAACTTCACCACTTCTCTCAAGACCTCTAGAAGGTTCGACACATTTCTCTAACATAAATTCAAGAGAAAACAAAGATCAAATACCAAAACTACTAGAATCAAGTGCAAGAATGTTAATGAGGGTTGATGGAAGCTAGAAAATTCTTTGGAAGTGAAGCTAGGGTTTTCTCCAAGTGAAGCATTTCTATCCTAGACTCATTCCTACATAATCAAGGGTGAGTTTTATGATCATTTCATGTTATTTAGAATATTGAATGGTTGGAAGACATAGATTATGGAAAAAAGTAGAATATGGAGCTCAAATGTGAAAATAATGGTGTTCATGAATAGTAGTTTGACATGAGCCATAATTTTTGATATGTTATGAGTATAATCTTGTTATAAATAATATTAAGAATGTTGGAGAAGAATTATTTGTGGATGAATATGACGTTGGGTGATAACCATGGTTATGGATGACTTTGAGAGGGAATTGTAAGAATTGAATAATGGCCAACTTAGCAAAGTTTATTGATTATGATATTGTGGGTGTGTTGTTGTTGTTTTTGGGAGTTGTTATATTATATGGAGAAAGTCGTAGAAACAAAGGAGATGCTACCCAATTTTTGTTAGGTTTAGCTTAAGCTTAAGTATGTTTTCGATTATCCAATCCTAGTACGAATTCTCTTGAATGTAGAATCGTGAATGTCACGACCAAAACCGGAGGGCCGCAACTGACACCCAAGACCCTACTCGGCTGAGTGCCATACTACTATTCCGTCTAGGAGTTACAACTTTTTGTGAACCTTTAATCGATGAAATGACGCTTCCGTCAGGTAAAAAAAAACTTTTCAATAAAACTCTTTTGTCAAATCAGGGACTTCTCCCTTATCGTTAATTCAAAGAAAACCTTTAGTCACAATAAAATCTTTAAAAATAAAGCATAAAAAACATCGACCTACATGGTCGCTTTACACAACTGTCAACATCTCGACGCACTATCCACAGGACACTAGATACCATAACATAAGTACTCTGACTCGGCGACACTCCGAATTGAGATGGAGCTCACCAATCCAGCTGATAGCCTGGGAACATCCTATAGCCAAAGCCTTCTACTCATCCGTATGCACGTGCGTGGCATGAAACACAACGTCCATAAGAAGGGACGTCAGTACGAACAATGTATTGAGTATGTAAGGTATGAATAACAACATAATAAGAAATATAGAACATAACACAGGATAAAGATGACTTGTACATTTGATTGCCACTTAAGGCGGATACCATACATGCAACTTTAACCTTTTTCAATTAATATGTACATAAAATCATGGAAGACATCTGAGACATTTCAATGAATGTGCAAAGATAAATAAATCATTATGGCTATATCAACAAAACACATATATCTATAGAAATGCCACAACATAGGCCACATCATCACCCCTAAAAACATCACAACATAGGCCACAACGTCACCCCCTGTCAACTGTGACTTATATATATAAACATCACATTATAGGCCACAGCGTCACCCCCGTCAACTGTGCTTTATATATATAAACATCACATCATTGGCCACAACATCACCCCCTGTCAACTGTGCCTTATACAAATACATCACAACAAAGGCTACTTTTCCATATATAATATCTTGTCCAGCCGTAACGGCGCGGTAATATATTTTGCATCTTTCCCGGCCATTAAGGCACGGTGTTATCTTGCCCGGCCGTCAACTTAGGTAGCACTGAAAATAGAATCACTATCTTCGCAATATCTCACCTCGAAGGAACGAATGACATGAGGTGAGACCATAAAAAATAAGTAAGATCAAGGGATTCATGGAATGGCTTAATAATCTCATAATGCTCTCAAATCATAGCTTCGGAGTTTCTAAAAGAGAATTATCATCATCGTCACAATCATCATAGAGCATTTTTCATTTACATTCATAAGAGGCTTTAAGAGTCATGAAATTCTAGCTTTTGAAAATGAGGAGGCTATGAAAACATTTATGGAATCAATAACACAGGAATCATGCCTTTGAAAAAAAGGGACGAGCCTTAACATACTTTTCCGGTCGCCTTACTCTAATTACTGCACGCTTGTCTTTCCAAACTCGTCGATCTATATTTAAAAGGATTCAACTATCGTTAGACTTATTGTTGTATACTTGTGCTAAGTTTTCAAATCAAACTATTTTATATCCTGCCGAAAATCGAGCAGCATCTCCCCTGTTTATATGCCTAGGCCGAAATCACAATTCAGCAACCAACAACAACGACAACAATACCAACATCGACAACAATATTATCAATACCAAAGTTATATCCCGCATTTTCGTACATTGGGACAATCCGGATTGACTATGATAGGTTAGAGACAAAACCATTCCGGCATACAATGTCGAGACTTTTGACCTTCGATTTCGTTTTGAGACACAATTTGTTCATGAATTTGTTGGCATGGAATATTTAGGAAAATTTGGGACCAAAAGTGGAATATTTGGAAGTTTAAAATTCATGAAAATTGGCCATGTTGGCCATGTGGCTTGAATTGGTCCCACACACTTTGTGGACAATTTTAATTGGTCCAACACATGTGTGTGGGCCATGGACACTTGTGCAATTTGAGTGGAAGCTTAAAAGATGATCACTAAGTCATCTCTCCTCATTTCTACACTTAGAAAAAAACAAGAAGTTGAAGAACATCACCAAGAGGCTCTCGGCCAAAAGCTAGAAAAATCAAGTCCAAATTAAGCCATCCCAAAAATATTTCTTTGATGCAAATCCACTAATTGGAGGTCCCTAAGTAACGTGGAAGTGTTGTTTGGGTCATCAAACCATCCGTTGTGTAGATCGCAAACCCTAGCCTATTTGTGAAGATGAAGAAGAAAGGTAAGATTTGATCTTGTTTTATGTGTTATGAATGGTGTATGCATGTTGTAGTATGCTAAAATGGATGAAATTCATGAAATATAGTATGTTGGAGTTGAGCCGTGTAGGGTGTGTATGATCGTGTAGGTGTGTGTGTTGTGTTGAGATGGTGAATTGATTTTATGTAGCATGTTTAGTTGTGTAGTGTGAAGAAATGAATGAGAATCATCATATATGTGTATGTGGTGTTGGCCGAAAATGGGCCATATTATGTGACAAGGAATGGATTAATATCGCTTAGTGTTTTAGTTGTTGTCGTTATGAATTCCATGATGAGAATGAAAGTTTAATGACTCAAATTGATGTTGTAATTGTTGCGGACTGATTTGGAGGTTATTGTACATTTGATGTAACTTGTATAATTATGAGAATGACATTGTTAGAATGTGAATTGTTGGTGCAAATCATGATTTGAAAATGAGGAGTGTGTTATAGTGAGGTTCTCGGGTTTGGGGACTGTTTTTGGGTAAATTGGAGCAATTGTTGGATTGTTGGAAATATTTTATGAATTGTTTAAGATTTTCTTGAATGTTGTTGGTATGGGTTCGGGTTAGTATTGGAATGTATGAGCGTTGATGTTGGCTTGAATGTAAGTCGTTGAATTGAATATATTGAAAGGTGTGGAATGATGTAAAAGAGAGTTACTAATGTTATATTGCCTTTCGGATTGCTTATTGATGTTGCTAGGTTTGTTGTTGTTTTTGTTGCTGTTGATTTGGCCGAGTTAAATTCTCGGGGTTGGCCTATTTATAGGGGAAATGCTGCCCAAATTTCTGTAGAATTAAGGGCTAATTTGGGATTAAATGCCCAAATGTCTATAGCTAATGTTTGGCATATTATGATTTATTTGTAGACCTTGGGCAGCCCGAGACGTAGGTTGGAATTAGCTTGAGTTTGAATTAGCATTGAGAGCGATCAAGGTATGTAAAGCGCAACCCTTCCTTCTTTTGGCATGCCTTAGTTGTAAATAGGCTATGATACGAGCCTCGAGGAAACTCTACTCTCGCGATCCGACCATGTCTGTGATTATTATTTGTTTCTTGGTCTTCGTATGCATGATATGATGAAATATTGGCCCCTATGTCTTTTGTATGACTAAGTTTCAAGAGTTGCATAAAAGTTTGGTTTTTAAAAGAGTTTTGTTCCTAAATGATTCCGAAAACTACGAAAAGCCGTAACTTTCACAGACAGAACCGGATCGCTTCGATATGCTCAAAAATGATTCCATGACGTATGATGACTATGTTTTCCATAGGCGGGCCCGACTTGGGTCGACACCCGTCCGTGGGTCTCGCGACTTCCCTTTATGTACTTCTGACGACTTTTGAAAGAATATGATATGATTATGATCCCGATTTCAAGTACGATCAGTTTACTTACCTTTTGAGGTTATGATAATGATCTCACGCATATGATTTTGATACATAACTATGGTTTCTAAAGTTCGGGTTGATATGTTCCCGAGTGGTGTTCGAAAGAAAATTCGATTTGACTATTGTCTTGGTTTTGGAAATAATAGTTCGCTTCGACTATTCTATTGAGTCTGTAATGACGACTATGTTTTTGATTTCCACAAGCTATGTCATATGATCTTGACACGTACCTACAATTTCTAAAGTGCTACTTGATATGTTCTCGAATGATTTTCTGAAAGAACTTGACTTGACTGTTATTTAGCTTTTAAATGAGATTTCGTTTGATTATGTTGTTGAGTCTGTGATGATGATTTGTGTATATGGTTTCTCACTACTCTGCTCGTGCGAGCTATTATGATCCTTTTCACTGTGTCCCGGGCCAGGGCATGTATTCGTGCACGATTCTACAGTATGATTCACCGCGCCCCTCACTAGAGGGCCGGGGCATGTTATATGATATGATAATGATATGATGATATGGGGAGGTGGCCAGGATGGCATATGATGACTTCATTCACCGCGTCCCTCACTAGAGGGTCGGGGCACGTTATATGTATATGATATGATGATTTTACTTACCACGTCCCTCATTAAAGGGCCGGAGCACGTTATATGTATATGTATCTGATGGTTTTACCTACCGCGCCCCTCACTAGAGGGTCGGGGCACGTTATATTTATACATGTGTACGAGATGATTTTCTGACTCTGTTTCTCAGTCCCATGATGAGCTGAATATGAAATGGATACGTATGATTTATGTTTCAAAGGCAAGTGTTATGATTTTCTTGTTATTGTGCTACTTTTTGCCTCCTCATTTCGACGGTTCGTTTTACGATATTCCATGCTTTACATGCTCAAGATATATTTCGTCGACCCCCTTTCTTCGGGGGTGCGTTTCATGCCCGCAGTATGATTTTGGTGATCCACCGGCGTAGGATTTCCATTCTCGCTGCTCGAGTGCTCCCTTTGTTCGGAGCCAATATTTTGGGTATATACTCTTCCGATGTATATGATTATGTTTATTCGAGGTACGGCGGGGCCCGTCCCGTCATCCGATTCCGTTGTCTCAGATTAGAGGTCCGTAGACATAGATGTGGGTTATGTACGTTTTTGTTCGGATGCGTTGAGTAAGTTGTGTTTGGGCGGCCCATCGCCGTGCGTGCCTTGTCGGTACCGCGTGTATGTATGCTTTGCTACGTTATGTATATTATGATAGCCTTACCGGCTTCGGTGCAGTATATGTTTGTATGCGTTAGTTTGGAGCCACGTCTGATACTGATTTATGTACGAGTCGTTTGTATGCCGAATTTGGTTAGTGAGCGCGTATGGGTGCCCAGCTCGGGCACTAGTCACGGCCTACGGGGTTGGGTCGCGACAACCAATATATTTCATAAAACATCCCACATGATGTTTTTCAACATATAACAACAATATACACTTCCTTTCTTCTCAATCAAGGAGCATAATATCATCAACACACCAAAAACATTAGATACCATCTCTATACATGTAAATTAGCCCGGCCACACGGCCACAACATGCTCAATATAGTCCATAAACATAACAACTACAACACGACACATTATGACCTTTCCTCCATAACTATTTTCACTTTTAAGACTTGCTAAACCTTCAAATCAACTTAACATAAGAGATAGGATGAAGGACATACCTTACACTTGAATAAATTCAGCCACACCAACTTTCTTCAAGACCAAACTTACCACAACATCAAGTAGAAGCAAGAACAATCACATTTCATGGACTAGTTTGGTGTAATCTTGTTAAATTCTTGATTTAATGGGCTATAAATGTTTCGGGGTTGTGTTGGGAAGTTTCTAGGACTATTGAGAATGTAAAGTGCTAAAAAAATGGAGTTAATGGGGTATTTATACCCCTCATAGGAAGGTTCCACCGACCTTCACAAGTGGGACCCGCAGAAGCCATTCGGCAGCTTTGAGTCTTTATCACAAAATGGCTATAATTCTTGATCCCGATATCGTATTAGGGCCCACGACCTATGGTTGAAAAGCTCTTTCAATTATCTACAACTTTAATTTTGGTGTGTTTCTAAATTCCAAACCTATAATAGCGTTTTGGCCACTCCAATTCAAATCATCTGAAAACGTATCCTTAAATCATCCTTTTGGAGGGCTTATGCCCATATTTGGCTTAAGTGTCCTTCTTAAGACTTGCTCAACATTCCATGTGCTACTCGTATCACTTTTCATATGTCCTTTACAAAACCCCGACATATGGGACCCACCTTAACTTACGGTTACGAGGGCTATTCATCAAGTAACGTGTTAACTGATTTACTCCATATGGTCTCCAAATGTCATATATATATTCTTATACTCAGATCATATAATCTTTATCCCTGATCCTTGTATAACTTTGCTCTCCCTTGAGATCATACTAAGTCGTCTACAGTCTTAGTAACACGAAATTTTCTGGGGTGTAACATCCTTCCCCCCTTAGGAACATTCGTCCTCGAATGTTTAAACTAGTCTTGTACTCTAACCCTGATCCCATCCTCTGGTATATCCCCTTATTGAATCATTCTTCCTATTAACATATCGCATTTAATCATACCATCGTCATAACAGGTCTCCATTGGTTATTTACTCACTCTTTCCTACGCTTACTTCTGTCCTTCTCGAAATCTTGTCATCCATTCCCCGACTTTTAACCTGTTTAAAGCCACTCATAACCTTCATAGCCTTTTACTGAATTTACTAACATCATAGGTTTGCAAACCTTTGTCTACTCTTGTAGCTAATCTCTTTGCTCTTGAAACTCATAAGTCGGAAAACATGCTTCTGAAGAAATCACTAACATACCTAGATACCGAACCACGATGCTTCTGGCCTCTTAACTGAGGTTTGAACCAATTATGACCTCATGTACTCCAATAGCTCATATCTTCCTCATTTTTACCTTACTGACCTTTAAATCTCATAATTTGCCTCTTGATACTCTCGTAACCCTCATTGCAATTGTGTTAACTCTCTAACTAGTCGTAGCTCTGCTTAACGTAATCAACTCTGCATCAATGGAAAACATAAGTTCTGACTATACTTCATTTTACCCATAACTCCCGATCTGTAGGAAATAAGTAACCCCAATTCACTAATCTAACTTATATAAAATCATCTTAATATCTCCAGTATCCTAAAGTATAACAGGAACAGCCCATATCTTTATGACATTCTTTAACTCAACCTTATCATATAATGAGTTCTATAATCATTTCTATAAATCATTTCTTTTGAGTTAGTCATAAAAACCATCCCTTTAGATTAAGCCACAGCAGAACTCATTTGTCGACTTTCCCTGAATCCCCCAATAGACCTTGTTCCTACAAAACCTCAAATGTAACCCATTTTAATCCTTCGGACTACTAATCATCTTCCTCATAGACCATTCTTCATGCACACCAAGACTATATTAAAACTCCCTTGCGTTCCATTCTATTTTCTTGTCATATCCTTCCCATTTTGTGGATATTAAGTTCCCCTACTGGAATATCGTTCAATTTCTTTTCTTCCCCACGAATTATTTTCAGTCCAGTCTCAAAAGATACTCTTTAGTTACTCTATTCATTTGCTGACTTGCCTTCAGATTTTGTTAATCTTATTCCCACAACAATTCTTAATTCGAACTATCTCTATAATCCATTCATAATACAACATCTACCACATATTATTTCAGTTCTTGTGCTCGTACCCAAGCTTATTTGCTTCCCCCCTTAAAGGATTTACCTTATGGTGTTGTATTCCATTGCTACTCTCGATCGAAATTTCATCCCATAATAATCCTTTCATCATCGCTTTTGTTCTTTTACTTGCGAATCCTTCAAGTTCCCTACTTGTCATTACCCAAAGATACTACTTTAAATCCCAAATCTTGCCTATAATAATCCCTAGGGATACTCGAAATAATGATTTACCCAACTATCTGTCCAGCCAGAATAGTACTTTTTATTCAAATAATTAATGCCCAATGTCTACTTGTAGTGTCATCTTCATCTTATCATTCCATATCATCTTATCCCATACTTTCCCATTAATCAATCTGTAGCAATCATAGACGTATAATCTTCGTGATCTCCTAAATCTTTGGTCCTTATCCTTAAATTCTTTTAGAGAATTTTGGCAGAGTGCCCTTTATATTTCTTACTATCCCAGACCTACACGCAGCCCAAAAAATAAATACAATGCTTCACAGGGGAAATCATATACATACTTAGCACACCTTAGCCATACATGGCTCTCAATATATAACAGAAATGTAAAAAGGACGAAACTTACCTCATGCGTCACAACTCGGAATATACCTGAACCTTTATCGATTGTCCTTTTATACTTCCCTAGTCACTTCCTCTTCCATTCATTAGCTATACATTTCAATCATACTTAATCTATTTTACCAATACTTACATCTGTACTGATTCCTTCAACTTATATTGTCCCTGTAATCCCAATATCATCATTCACTTCCTTTGTCAGTACCATTCTTTCGCTTAAATCAAGGGTTAGTGTAAGGAATTTATTTCCTATGACTTGGCTCGCATCGCACGATTTTAGATATGAAAGAAGGGTAACCATCCTAAATGCCCTATAGCCTCCTGTTTATAAATATGGCGTGCAACACACCATAAACAAGATTTTACTGGACACGACTTTGCAGACAACCCCTAGGACGAACTGCTCTGATATCACTTCTGTCACGACCCAAACCGGAGGGCCGCGACTGACACCCAAGACCCTACTCGGCTGAGTGCCATACTACTATTCCATCCAGGAGTCAAAACTTTTTGTGAATCTTTAATCAATGAAATGACGCTTCCGTCAGGTATAAAAATAAAAATAAAAATAAAAACTTTCAATAAAACTCTTTTGTAAAATCAGGGACTTCTCCCGTATCGTTAATTCAAAGAAAACCTTTAGTCACAATAAAATCTTTAAAAATAAAGCATAAAAACACATCGACCTATATGGTTGCTTTACAAAACGGTCGACATCTCGACGCACTATCCACAGGACACTGTCTGCAAAAGTCTCTAACATACACGAGATACCATTACATAAGTACTCTGACTCGGCGACACTCCGAATTGTGATGGAGCTCACCAATGCAACTGTTAGCCTGGAAACATCCTATAGCCAATGTCTTCTACTCATCTGTATACACCTGTGTGGCATGAAACGCAGTGTCCACAGGAAGGGACGTCAGTACAAACAGTGTACTGAGTATGTAAGTCATGAATAACAATATAATAAGAAATATAGAACATAACAGGGGATAAAAATGACTTATACATTTGATTGCCTCTTAAGGCGGATACCATACATGCAACTTTAACCTTTTTAAATCAATATGTACATAAAATTATGGAAGACATCTGAGACATTTCAATGAATGTGCATAGATAAATAAATCATTATGGCTATATCAACAAAACACATATATCTATAGAAATGCCACAACATAGGCCACATCGTCACCCCTAAAAACACCACAACATAGGCTATAGCGTTACCCCCTGTCAACTGTGCCTTATATATATAAATATCACATTATAGCCCACAACATCACCCCTTGTCAACTGTGCCTTATATATATAAACATCACACCATAGGCCGCAGCGTCACCCCCTGTCAACTGTGCCTTATATATATAAGCATCACATCATAGGTCATAGCGTCGCCCCCTGTCAACTGTGCCTTATACATATACATCACAACAAAGGCTACTTTTCCATATATAATATCTTGCCCAGCCGTTAAGGCGCGATAATATATTTAGCACCTTGCCTGACCATTAAGGCACGGTAATATATATAGCATCTTGCCTGGCCATTAAGGCGCGGTAATATATATTTAGCATTTTGCCCGGCCATATAGGCACGGTGTTATCTTTCCCGATCGTTGTAGGCGCGGTGTTATCTTGCCCGGCCCTGTAGGCGCGGTGTTATCTTACCCGGCCATGTAGGCGCGGTGTTATTTTACCCTGCCATGTAGGCGCGGTCTTATCTTACCCGGCCATGTAGGCGCGGTGTTATCTTACCCGGCCATGTAGGCACGGTGTTATCTTATCCCCAGCTGATCAGTGGGATGCAATGCATACATACATACATACACATGAAAATACATAAATGAAATCAACATCATCATTAGCATTACCATTATCACCATATCATCCCTTGAAGGATCAACCATCGTAAGATGAAATCAACGATGTCACGGGAGTCTCGAGAATCATCAACTTAGGTAGCACTGAAAATAGAACCACTATCTTCGCAATATCTCACCTCGAAGGAACGAATGACATGAGGTGAGACCATCAACAATAAGTAAGATCAAGGGATTCATGGAATGGCTTAATAATCTCATAACGCTCTCAAATCATTGCTTCGGAGTTTCTAAAAGAGAATCATCATCATTATCACAATCATCATAGAACATTTTTCATTTAACATCATAAGAGGCTTTAAGAGGCATGAACTTCTAGCTTTTGAAAACAAGGAGGCTATGGAAACATTTATGGAATCATAACACAGGAATCATGCCTTTGAAAGAAAGGGACGAGCCTTAACATACCTTTCCGGTCGCCTTACTCTAATTACTACACGCTTGCCTTTCCAAGCTCGTCGATCTATATTTAAAAGGATTCAACTATCGTTAGACTCATTGTTGTATACTTGCGCTAAGTTTTCAAATCAAACTATTTTATATCCTGCCGAAAATCGGGCAGTATCTCCCCTGTTTATATGCCTAGCCCGAAATCACAATTTAATAACCAACAATAACAACAACAACAGCAACCTCAACAACAATATTATCAATACCAATATATTCCATAAAACATCCCACACGATGTTTTTCAACATATAACAACAATATACACTTCCTTTCTTCCCAATCAAGGAGCATAATCTCATCAACACACCAACAACATTAGATACCATCTCTATGTATGTAAATCAGCCCAGCCATACGGCCACAACATGCTCAAAATAGTCCATAAACATAACAACTACAACACGACACTTTATGACCTTTCCTCCATAACTATTTTCACTTTTAAGACTTGCTAAACCTTCAAATCAACTCAACATAAGAGATAGGATGAAGAACATACCTTACAGTTGAATAAATTCAGCCACGCCAACTTTCCTCAAGACCAAACTTACCACAACATCAAGTAGAAGCAAGAACAATCACCTTTCATGGACTTGTTTGGTGTAATCTTGTTAAATTCTTGATTTAATAGGCAATATATGTTTGGGGGTTGTGTTAGGAAGTTTCTAGGACTATTGAGAATGTAAAGTTCTGAAAAAAAAGGAGTTACTGGGGTATTTATACCCCTCATAGATCGGTTCCACCGACCTTCTCAAGTGGGACACGCGGAATCCATTTGGCAGCTTGGAGTCTTTATCGTAAAATGGCCATAATTCTTGATCCCAATATTGTATGAGTGCCCATGACCTATGGTTGGAAAGATCTTTCAATTATCTACAACTTTTATCTTTGTCGTGTTTCCAAATTCTAAATTTATAATAGCGTTTTTGCCCCTCCAAGTCAGATCATCCAAAAATCTATCCTTAAATCATCCTTTTGGAGGGCTTATGTCCATATTTGGCTTAAGGGTCCTTCTTAAGACTTTCTCAACTTCGCATGTGCTATTCGTATCACTTTTCATATGTCCTTTATAAAACCTCGACATGTGGACCCCACCTTAACTTACGATTACGAGGCTATTCATTAAGTAACGTGTTAACTGATTTACACCATATGTCTCCAAATGTCATATATATATATATATATTCTTATACTCAGATCATATAATCTTCATCCCTGATCCTTGTATAACTTTTCTCTCCCTTGAGATCATACTAAGCCGTCTACAGTCTTAGTAACACGATATTTTTCGGGGTTTATCATCCTTCCCCCCTAGAAACATTTGTCCTTGAATGTTTAAACGAGTCTTGTACTCTGTCCCTGATCCTATTCTCTGGTACATTCCCTTATTGAATCATTCTTCCTATTAACATATCGCATTTAATCGTACCATCTCCATAACAGGTCTCCATTGGTTATTTACTCACTCTTTCCTACGCTTACTTCTGTCCTTCTCAAAATCTTGTCGTCTATTCCCCGACTTTTAACCTGTTTAAATACGCTCATACCCTTCATATCCTTCTACTGAATTTACTAACATCATAGGATTCCAAACCTTTGTCTAATCTTTTAGCTAATCTCTTTGCTCTTAAAACTCATAAGTCGGGAAATATGCTTCTGAAGAAATCACTAACATACCTGGATACCAAACCACGACGCTTCTGGCCTCTTAACAGAGGTCTGAACCAATTATGACCTCATGTACTCCAATAGCTCATATCTTCCTCATTTTTAACTTACTGACCTTTAAATCTCTTAACTTGCCTCTTGATACTCTCGTAACCCTCGCTCTGCAATTGTGTTAACTCTCTAACTAGTCGTATCTCAACTCAACGTAATCATCTCTGCATCAATGGAAAATATAAGTTATTTCAGTCCTTGTGCTCGTACCCAATCTTACTCTCCTCCCCCCTTAAAGGCTTTACCTTATGGGGTTGTATTCCATTGCCACTCTCGATCAGAATTTCATCCCATAATAATCTTTTCATCATCGCTTTTGTTCTTTCACTTGAGAATCCTTCAAGTTCCCTACTTGTCATTACCCAAAAATACTACTTTAAATCCCAAATATTGCCTTTAATAATCCCTAGGAATACTCGAACTAATGATTTACTCAACTATCTGTCCAGCCGGAATAATACTTTTTATTCCAATAATTAATGCCCAATGTCCACTTGTAGTGTCATCTTCATCTTATCATTCCATATCTTCTTGTCCCATACTTTCCCATTAATCAATCTGTAGCAGTCTTAGACGTATAATCTTCGTGATCTCCTCAATCTTTGGTCCTTATCCTTAAGTTTATTTGAAGAATTTTGGCAGAGTGCCCTTTATATTTCTTACTATCCCAGACCTACACGCAGCCCAGAAAATACATAAAATGCCTCACAGGGGCAATTATATACATACTTAGCACACCTTAGCCATACAGGGCTCTCAACATATAACAGAAATGCAAAAAGGACGAAACTTACCTCATGCGTCACAACTCGGAATATACCTGAACCTTTATCGATTGTCCTTTTATACTTCCCTAGTCACTTCCTCTTCCATTCATTAGCCATACATTTCAATCATACTTGCAACATCCTTACCATATCTGGCTCATAATACTTTTTACCAGTATTCACCTCTGTACTGATTCCTTCAACTTATATTGTCCCTGTAATCCCAATATCATCATTCACTTCCTTTGTTAGTACCACTCTTCCGTTGAAATCAACAGTTAGTGCAAGGAATTTATTTCCTATGACTTGGCTCGCATCGCACGATCTTAGATATGAAAGAAGGGTAACCATCCTAAATGCCCTGTAGCCTCCTGTTTATAAATGTGGCGCGCAACACACCATAAACAAGACTCTACCGGACACAACTTTGCAGACAACCCCTAGGACGAACTGCTCTGATACCACTTCTGCCACGACCCAAATCGGAGGGCCGCGACTGACACCCAAGACCCTACTCGGCTGAGTGCCATACTACTATTCCATCCAGGAGTCACAACTTTTTGTGAACATTTGATCTACGAAATGACGCTTCTGTCAGGTAAAAAAAAAAAAACTTTTCAATAAAACTCTTTTGTCAAATCAGGGACTTCTCCCTTATCGTTAATTCAAAGAAAACCTTTAGTCACAATAAAATCTTTAAAAATAAGATATAAAAACACGTCAACCAATGTGGTTGCTTTAGACAACTGTCGACATCTCGATGCACTATCCACAGGACATTGTCTGCAAAAGTCTCTAACGTACACGAGATACCATAACATAAGTACTCTTACTCGGCGACACTCCGAATTGAGATGGAGCTCACCAATCCAGCTGATAGCCTGGGAACATCCTCTAGCCAATGTCTTTTACTCATCTGTATACACCCACGTGGCATGAAACGCAGCGTCCATAAGAAGGGACGTCAGTACGAACAGTGTACTGAGTATGTAAGGCATGAATAACAACATAATAAGAAATATAGAACATAACCGGGGATAAAGATGACACGACATTTGATTGCCTCTTAAGGCGGATACCATACATGCAACTTTAACCTTTTTTAAATCAATATGTACGTAAAATCATGGAAGACATCTGAGACATTTCAATGAATGTGCAAAGATAAATAAATCATTATGGCCATATCAACAAAACACATATATCTATAGAAATGTCACAACATAGGCCACATCATCAACCCTAACAACATCATAACATAGGCCACAGCGTCATCCCCTGTCAACTATGCCTTATAAATATAAACATCACATCATAGGCCACAGCGTCACCCCCTATCAACTGTGCTTTTTATATATAAACATCATATCATAGGCCACAGCGTCACCCCTTGTCAACTGTGCCTTATATATATATAAACGTCACATCATAGGCCACAGCGTCACCCCTGGTCAACTGTGCCTTATACATATACATCACAATAAAGGCTACTTTTCCATATGTAATATCTTGCCCGGCCGTTAAGGCGCGGTAATATATTTAGCTTCTTGCCAGGCTATTAAGGCACTGTAATATATACACAAAGATCTTGCCCGACCATTTAGGCACGGTAATATATATTTAGCATCTTGCTCGACCATATGGGCACGGTGTTATCTTGCCCGGCCATTATAGGCGCGGTGTTATCTTACCCGGCCATGTAGGCGCGGTGTTATCTTACCTGGACATATAGGCACTGTGCTATCTTACATGGCTATGTAGGCGCTGTATTATCCCAAGCTGATCAGTGGGAGGCAATGCATACATACATAAATACACATGAAAATACATAAATGAAATCAACATCATCATTAGCATTACCATTATCACTATATTATTCCTTGAAGGATCAACCATCGTAAGATGAAATCGATGATGTCACGGGAGTCTTGAGAATCATAAACTTAGGTAGCACTAAAAATAGAATCACTATCTTCGCTATATCTCACCTCGAAGGAACGAATGACATGAGGTGAGACCTTCAACAATAAGTAAGATCAAGGGATTCATGGAATGGCTTAATAATCTCATAATGCTCTCAAATCATAGCTTCGGATTTTGTAAATGAGAATCATCATCATCGTCACAATCATCATAGAACATTTTTCATTTAACATCATAAGAGGCTTTAAGAGTCATGAACTTTTAGCTTTTGAAAACAAAGAGGTTATGGAAACATTTATGTAATCATAACACAGGAATCATACCTTTGAAAGAAAGGGACGAGCCTTAACATACCTTTCCGGTCACCTTAATCGAATTAATCCACGCTTGTCTTTCCAGGCTCGTCGATCTATATTTAAAAGGTTTCAACTATCGTTAGACTCATTGTTGAATACTTGTGCTAAGTTTTCAAATCAAACTATTTTATATCCTGCCGAAAATCGGGCAGCATCTCCCCTGTTTATATGTCTAGGCCGAAATCACAATTCAGCAACCAACAACAACAACAACAATACAAACATCAACAATAATATTATCAATACCAATATATTCCATAAAATATCCCACACGATGTTTTTCAACATATAACAACAATATACACTTCCTTTCATCCCAATCAAGGAGCATAATCTCATCAACACACCAACAACATTAGATACCATATCTATGTATGTAAATCAGCCTAGACACATGGCCACAACATGCTCAAAATAGTCCATAAACACAACAACTACAACATGACACTTTATGACCTTTCCTCCATAACTATTTTCACTTTTAAGATTTGCTAAACCTTCAAATCAACTCAACATAAGAGATAGGATGAAGAACATACATTATACTTGAATAAATTCAGCCACACCAATTTCCTTCAAGACCAGACTTACCACAACATCAAGTAGAAGCAAGAACAATCACCTTTCATGGACTAGTTTGGTGTAATCTTGTAAAATTCTTGATTTAATGGTCTATAAATGTTTGGGGGTTGTGTTGGGAAGTTTCTGGGAACATTGAGAATGTAAAGTGCTGAACTAATGGAGTTCATGGGGGTATTTATACCCCTCATAGGTCGGTTCCACCGACCTTCTCAAGTGGGACCCGCGGAAGCCACTTGGCAGCTTGGAGTCGTTATCATAAAATGACCATAATTCTTGATCCTGATATCGTATGAAGGCCCACAACCCATGGTTGGAAAGATCTTTCAATTATCTACAACTTTAATTTTTGGTGTGTTTCCAAATTCCAAACTTATGATAGCTTTTTGGCCCCTCCAAGTCAGATCTTCCGAAAACGTATTCTTAAATCATCCTTTTGGAGGGCTTATGCCCATATTTGGCTTAAGGGTCCTTCTTAAGACTTTCTTAACTTCCCATGTACTACTCATATCACTTTTCATATGGCCTTTATAAAACCCCGACATGTGGTCCCCACCTTAACTTATGTTTACGAGGGCTATTCATCAAGTAACGTGTTAACTGATTTACTCCATACGGTCTCCAAATGTCATATATATATTCTTATACTCAGATCATATAATCTTCATCCCTGATCCTTATATAACTTTACTCTCCCTTGAGCTCATACTAAGCCGTCTACAGTCTTAGTAACACGAAATTTTTCGGGGTGTAACAGTGAACATTGGAGGAAAGTGTTTAATTGATAAAGTTGGAGAGACGTAAAGGTATGTAAGGCTAGTCCCTTCTTCTCTAAGGCATGATCCCTACAACATGACTTCCTTTATCTTTCCATGACTTTCTTATATTCCGAAAACTATGAGTCTATGATTATTAAGAGCTTCTCATGAAATAAAGATGAGAGATGCGTTGTGAATATGACAATGATGATGATGAGTCTAAGTATAGAGATACCAAAGCTTATGATATGATAATTCTTATGCAGCTAATGATTCCTTGATGTTATTCAATGTTGCTAGACTCACCTTATAATGGTA
Source organism: Lycium ferocissimum (assembly GCF_029784015.1). Lineage (NCBI taxonomy): Eukaryota > Viridiplantae > Streptophyta > Magnoliopsida > Solanales > Solanaceae > Lycium > Lycium ferocissimum. The sequence continues at coordinate 4,111,109 of NC_081352.1, forward strand.
GTTCCTTCAAGGTAAATCATGATGATCCTGACTACTCCATAATGGAATCGGGGGTTCTCGACCTTACGTCACCCCGATATAGTTATAACTTTTCCTTGAGTTCTTATGCATGCATTATGATAAGTATATGATAATGATATTACATCGTTCCAAGATGGTCGGGCATGACACCACTAAGGCGGGCGGCTTATGATTACACCACACCTAGATGGCCGGGCATGACACTGCTAAGGCGGTCCGCTTATGATAACACCGTGCCTAGATGGCCGGACATGACACCACTAGTGGGCGGCGTGTGATAGTTATCCCGACGTCGGTTAACGGCGATGGTATATTTGATATGCATAACATGTGTTTTCCTTTAAAAGCTAAGCAGTTTACGTCTTCGCCTCATGTTTCATCATTTATTTATTATGTTAGTATTATTCATGCCTTACATACTTAGTACACTTTTCATACTGACGTCCTTTTCTTTTTGGACGATGTATTCATAGCCACAGGTAGACAGGGAGGTGGCCCAGATTCCTAGGAGCTACTCAGCAGATTTACAGGAGCACTCCACTATTCCGGAGGTGCCATTTTTGATATATTATTTTGTGTATATATTTGAGCACGCCGGGTCCGTCCCGTCCTTATGTCTCGGCTCTAGTAGAGGCTCGTAGATACGGATGCGTGGGTAATAGTTGTCTCATGGATACATCAGTGTATACTCTTGTATATCATTTTTACAGCGGTGAGGGCTTATGTATATTTATGTATTAACTTTGAGATTGTATGTGTCCAGAATTAGTATGATGATTAGCGTAACGAGTGGTGCTCGGTAGTCGCCCTCCGGCTACCCGTCATGGCCCCTAGTCGGGTCGTGGCAAAAGTGGTATCAGAGCAGTTCCGTCCTAGGGTGTGTCTACGAGTCGTGTCCAGAAGAGTCTAGTTTATGGGTGTGAAGCACGCCACACTTATAAACAAGAGGCTGCGAGGCATTTAGGAAAAATGACCATTCTTCTTCTTATTAGATCGTGCCATAGAGCCATATTATAAGATTTTCTCCTCCCAAATTGTGCGTTATGACTTCAGCAATGCGGGTAAAGAGAATAGCCACAGCCGCCCAGAAGGGCAAGGCTACGACAGAAAGGCGGATGGAAAGGGAGCCACCAACAAATATAAAAGAAGGTGAATCTCATAATGAGGCTCTATCTAATACCTCTCACACTCCGCCTATTCTAGAAGAACAAGAGCAAGCTTCAGCTCCGGCTCTTATGCCTCCAGTTCCTCCACCAGGTGCTTCGAGTCAACAGTTGACCGAGGCCATTCAGTTATTGACCCAGTTGGTTGCCGCTCAGGCTCAACAGTAAGGTACGGGTCCCAGTGATCGAGCCCCTAGTGCAAGGGCCAGTGATTTCATGAGTTTAAATCCCTCAAAATTTTTTGGGTCGAAGCCGGCTGAAGACCCGCAAGGTTTTATAAATGAGGTATTGAGGACGCTGAGGATCATCCATGCTTCGGATACCAAGTCAGTGGAGGTGGCATCTTATAGACTCCGGGATGTAGCGGTTCTATGGTATAATAATTGGATATCTTTGAGGAAGGAAAATGCACCTCCCCCGGTATGGCAAGAATTTGTAGATGCTTTCCTTCGTCATTATTTGCCACCCGAGGCTCGCCCGTGCTGACAGGTTTCTGAATCTAAAGCAAGGCAATATAAGTGCTCGAGAGTATAACCTTCACTTTAATTCATTGGCTAGATATGCTCCTACTATGGTGGCTAACATGGGAGACAGAGTACATAGAGTTGTGAGTGGCTTAGGACCGCATTTCTTTAAAGATTGTTTGACAGCTTCACTCCAGGAGGGGATGGACATCTCCCGTATTCAGGCTCACATCCAGAATTTAGAAGAGCAGCAATAGTCGCAGAGGGGTGAGCATGATATTGACAGAGGACAGAATTAGAGGGCTAGATCTGCCGGTGCTAGTAGTGAGTATAGAGGGGGCCAGCGGCAATAGTATTCCAGGTATTTGGGCCAGTCTGAGACTAGTGCACCTCCTCGGTTCACGTGCAGGAGATTTGACCGCCCCACTTATTCTGGTCCGGGTCAGAGTTTAAAGGTCTCAGGTCCTCAGTTTGGAGGTAATCTTAGCCAGCGGAGACCACCAGTGCCACGATGTAGTCAGTGTAGAAAGTTACATTTGGGCTCGTGTTGCCAAGGTTAAGATGCTTGTTATGTTTGTGGACAGACTGGGCACGTGATGCGTGATTGTCCCTCGAGGTACGGTAGAGGTGGGGTTCAGCCCAGATCGAGAGAGCGGTTCTTCTTCATCCGTGTACCCCGCAGACGTACCTCCCGGACTCACAGGCCGCGGTAGGGGCAAAAGGGGAGCGTCTAGTTTAGGTGGCATCCAGCCCCGTATTTATGCTTTAGATAGATGTCAAGATCTTGAGTCCTCCCCGGATGTGGTTACAGGTATACTATCTATATTCTCTCATGACGTTTATGCATTGATTGATCCGAGTTCTACGCAGTCTTATATTACTCCTTATATTGTCGGGGCCGCGTTGGGGTGGAATCCGAGCTAATTAAACCTTTTGAGGTATCTACTCCGATTGGTGATCCCGTAATAGCTAGACAAGTATACAAAAATTGTGTAGTGGTGGCGTGTAATCGTTAGACTATTGCTGATTTAATTGAGCTGGAAATGCTAGATTTTGATATGATTATGGGCATGGATTGGTTGGCTTCTTATTATGCTAATGTGGATTGTAGAACGAAAATAGTTCGATTCCAATTCCCGGGAGAGCCCGTGTTTGAATGGAAAGGTAATAAAGCGTCCCCAAGAGGTAGGGTTATTTCCTACCTTAAGGCAAGGAAGATGATAGCTAAAGGCTATATTTATTACCTAGTCCGAGTTCATGACACCGAAGCAAAGCCGTCGACTTTTCAATCCGTCCCGGTAGTAAATGAATTTCTAGATGTATTTCCAGATGAACTTTCAAGCCTTCCTCCGGAAAGAGAGATTGACTTTGCTATTGATGTGTTGCCGGACACTAAGCCTATATCTATTCCTCCTTACCGAATGGCACCTGCAGAGCTGAAGGCGCAATTAAAAGATTTGCTTGAGAAAGGATTTATTAGGCCCATTTGATCACCGTGGGGAGCAGCTGTCCTATTGGTGAGAAAGAAAGATGGTTCCCTATAGATGTTCATTGATTACAGACAGCTGACTAAGGTGACGATAAAGAATAAATATTTGCTTCCAAGAATCGATGATTTATTTGACAAATTAAAAGGTGCCAAATGGTTTTTCAAAATTGATCTAAGATAGGGGTATCACCAAGTAAGAGTTAGAGAAGAAGATATTCCCAAACCAGCTTTCAGAACGAGATATAGTCACTATGTATCACTACAAGAAAAATGGTCAATATCAAAGGGAAAACTGGTCCCTAAAAGTGAGATTCTGGTCCCTACAGGTCAATAGCGACCAGCCAAACTGGTCCTTACAGCCTCTGCCGCTAAATGTCATTAACGACGAGATTGAATAGCTGGTCCCTAAATGGTTTTCACGGCCGGTTCATAATCGGCCCTCAAAGGTTATTAGGAACCATTTTTACGTAAATCGATTGGATATTTAGGTGACTAAATTTCCAAATCGTTAAATCATTTTATGACCACTATATAGTCGGTAAAAATGCTTTTGACCAAATGTAAAGCTGGTCTTTAAATTGTTTCGGTGACCAGCCCTGCTATCCAAGAACTACATATATAGCGACTAGATTTCTTCTACTAAAAGAGATTTTAAGGACTAATAATCTTGTCCCTAATAAACAAGTCACAACTCCCTCAATCACATTCAATTTGCAATTAGAGAATCTAATAATTAATCCCAAGATGATGTTGAAATTACAAAAAATGATCAACATCAGTTACTAGCACCGTACATCAATGATCTACGCTAGTCACAGTATTTTGTACATGCATAAACCCTTAGCAAAATCCTATATAGCTAATATCCCTAGACTATAATAAAGTTTCTCCACATTCCGAGCAAAATGATAGTCAATCTGTTTGTCCTCAAAAATTGCTTCTCGTAAACTTCAATTTCCATAACCTCGTGAAAATATTAAAAAATTCCATTTAGAAAAGACTACAAAAATCAACTGGAATATTGGTTAAATAACAAACAAAATTCATCAAGTATATTACTATGCACACTTGAAAGAGTAATAACTGATGTTGCTAAGTTTTTTCACTATTGAATTGATGATGAAGTCAAGTAGAAAGTATTACGGTGATGTTGCACAAATATTAACCCAAAAAGAAATGCATTTACGGGGCACATAACCTTCACTTTTGTTTTGAACAATGAAGCACAAGAATTTTACCAAATTCAACATCTTATATTGTTGATGTTATTTTATATGCCTCCACCGCAATTAACAAAAAAATACAAAAGAATGATTAGAGCTTTAATTTGGAGGAACCTACGGATACATCATACACATGTGAAGCCAAAAATAGATTGAAAGAGGAGTAAAAAAATTGCAACATCGAAGGCCGTATATGTTTCAGTCCAGATACATAAAATCCTACAAGAAATTGCAGATAGTTTATTTCTACCAAAAACATCTTGAAACAAGTTTTCTTCTTTTTCCTAATCACAAGTTTAGAATATAGTCTTGAATATCGAAGCGATGAGTGATAACACATACGACAAC
>NC_081352.1:4115916-4133493 GCF_029784015.1 Lycium ferocissimum
CTCAACCATGAAATATCATCCCCCAAGCTCAATAATTAGCTTAAAAAATGACGACGAAAACTCGTACTACGCTTTATCCTTCACGAGCCTCGGGATTCGGGGCCTCGAACTTGATCGAACCCTTGCTTTATCTCTCTAAAATCCCCTCACTCTCTCACTACCATTTTATGGACTTTTTGGTATGAAATGAGGATGATAAGGTTTAAAACCTCCCTTAAATAGCAAGGGAAGTGGGCCTGACCCGACTTGGGGTCGGGTTGGGCCGAGCCCACGACTTGACCTTTCTGTCGTAAAATGTTCATAACTTTTTATCCCTATGTTTTGTGAAGGCCCACGACCTATCGTTGGAAATATAATTCAATTATCTACAACTTTCATATTTGGAGTTTTCCCAAATTCCCAAATAATAATGGGGTTATGGCCTCCCGGTCGCATCACCCGAAACGTAACTTAAAAACATCTTTTTGGAGGGCTTACACTTGGATTTGGCTCAAGGGTCCTTCTTGAGTTGTGTTTAAATTCACATATATTGTCCATATAACTTATCATATGTCCTTTATAAAAACCCCATCATGTGGCCCCACCTCGGTGACGGTTACGAGGTTATATATCTTTTAACGTATCATTCCAATCATATTGTACGAATTCCAAATATCATACTCATGCTATCCCTTACGCTAATACGCGTAGAATTTCATCCTTTATACTTGTAATATTTGCTCCTCCTTGAGCTCACATTAAGCCGTCTGTAGCCTTAGGAACACGAAATTTTCTGGGGTGTAACATTAAGGGTCCTTCTTAGGACTTGCTCAACTTCTACTACCCATATATCTCTTCATATGTCCTTTATAAAATCCCGACATGTGGGCCCCACTTAGCTTACAGCAACGAGGGCTTTTCGTCAAGTAACATATGAACCAATTCACACCATATGGTCTCCAAATGTCATATATGTATATATTCTTGGACTTAGATCACCTAATCTTCATCCCTAATCCTTGTATGACTTTACTCTTTTCCGAGCTCGTACCACGCCGTCTACGATCTTGTAGCTCGAAGTTTTTCGGGGTGTAACACTACTGGCGTTTGTGAGCCCTGCTGTCATGACCCAAACTAGAGGGCCGCAACCGCACCCGATGCCCTGCCTGACCGAGAGTCACTAAACTATTCATTCTTTTTCCATTATCCTTATATGAGCCTGTAAACCCTTCATTCTTACTCGTTATCGACTTATCATAAAACTCAGCAAAACTCTTCTTAGAGAATATACATGAATATGCAGATCTATATGGTCGCTATAGACACTGTCGGCACTCGACACACTATACATAAGACACTGTCTGAAAAGTCTCTAACATGGACCAAGATATCATAACATAAGACGAGACGGGGCCCCGTCGTACCCATAATACATATGACACATATATATAAACATACGTACTACGACTCGACAATACTCCGAATAGAAATGGAGTTCACCAATCCAGCTGATATTCGGAGAACATCCTACAACAAGAGTCCTCTATTCATCTGTGTACACCTTTGTGGCATGAAACACAGCGCCCCCAGGCAAAGAGACGTCATTATGAATAATGTACCGAGTATGTAAGGCAGAAATGAAACAACATATCAATACTCAAATGATAAGAATAATGTAAGAGTCAACTTGTACCTGTGTCTGTCGCTAAGGACCATGAATATACATAATGTACTTTTGAAAACATTTATATATGTATATGTAGCTTTACCCATTCGATCATTCAAGCTTCACCTCGTCGGGCATCATATCATGTAGGCCCCTTCCGGCATCATAATCATCATCTACCGCCTAATCAGGGGGTTCGCATATATAACGCCACAGCCCTTTTCCCTTTCCCCATAGAATCAAATAGTGCATATGTATATAGATATATAAGTATGAAGATGCATGACAGACTCATAAGACTCAGAAATCCCTTCGAAGCGACTTCTAGCCATCACTTTCTTATCAAATTAGGAACATCTTCCAATTACCACATGCCCCTTTCGGGACTCAGAATCAACAATGTATGAATATGAACAAGGAATTTTATGAACGTCCTCTTCGGGACTTAAACACGAAGATAGTCTTACGGAACAACAAAGTGTGACCATCTCTAATCCTTTAAGAGTGAATTCATTATGAAGTATGCTCTGTTACGCTTTATGTTCACATAGATCATGCCAAGAGAAATGAAATAAGGTTAGCCTTAACATACCTCTTATCGTCTATACCAGCTCAACAATCAAAACTCATCTCGAATAGCACTTCAACCTATAACAATGGTAACACGTTTGTCAACTCGGTGATTACTAGTATACGTTGTATATCGAATGATAACTCATTTTTATAAAGAATCGGGTAGCACTTCCGCTACTTGCACACAGCCGCAACTCAACTGCAAGGTCAACAACATCAATATACATAATCATAACTATAATCCTATCACTTCAACTCAACAAGAACATCCCCCAAATACAACACAACAACGCCCAACATTCATTTACGGTTTTCGTAAGTTCTTTGTTTAAAACGCGCTAGAAACAATTAGTTAAATCCATAAACGAAGCTAGGAAGAATTTATTACCTCAATAAGTGGGAGGAAAACCTTTCTTATACTCTTGAACTCTTAAAACATCTATTGGAAAATTATAATTTTTCTTCAAAAATTTGGAGTTGGCCGTGACCTACAAGGTAGTGTCCATGGTTGTTTGTAATTTCTCCAAATGATTAGCATCAACAAGGAGATGCATATATGTATTAGTCATCACCTAATATTATATGTAACCAGCCCATTTGACACGTGCCCCACCCCTTCACCTCACTTACCTAACTATTCTACTAATCTACTTATTAAGATAAGTATACCCCATTTACACATTATACTTTGCCCCCACTTAGCTTATCCTTATCCATTGTCTAATATTAATCATCCATGTTTGGTGGGGCCCACTTAGTATAATGATCAAAATTAATCTCTCATTCCATTAATGCTTTCACATCAATAGTAGTTAATTAGCAAAACCATGCATAGTAATAAAATTGGGATTTAAAAGTCCTTATCTCATACCTGAAAAATTATCTTGTCCTTGAACTCTTGTCAATTAACTTACGATAAATCCAACAAAAAAAAAAACGCTGGATGTAACACCCTTCATCCCTTTAGAAACATTCGTCCTCGAATGTTGACTCTTAGAGACTTGCGAAAATTTTGCCAGAGTCACCTCTGTAAACTGAACTAAAGTCGGGTACGTAGCCCGAAGACGCACTATACATGCCACACAGGGCCAACATCTATAAATAGCAACACTTGGCCTCAGACGACCGTCTACCATAAGTATTTGTAAATCATAAATAAGATCTCACCTCACGATCTAGTGGCTCATGCTGGGTTCCATAATTTATCTATACAGTGAGTACTTTATGTTGATGGCATTTTGGCGATCCCGTAGGGACACAATTGCATACTGATGAAAACATGATTCACTAGGCTTTAAATCGTTCGAACGTCCATCGATATAAAAACGGAAGGCTTCATTCTGTATTCCTTTATCTTAGTGTAGCTCATATTACAGGAAAAGGTACAATCCCACTCTAGCTCTTCACTCGTCCATCTCTCCTGACCCCAAAACCGCGGCTAATCTTTCATTGTAGTAGACCCTCTAATATCAATAAAACTACGGTCCATTATTTCGTATACCTGACAGAATTCTCGATGATTCTTCTCACCTATAATTATCCTTAGCTGCTTACTTTTGTGACCTTATGCTCATAGGTTTACTTTCGAACTCAAATTCAAATTATCTTCCTCTTCATTAGGCCCAGTGGCATTCTCTTCTACTACTGTACAGTCATCTAATACAACTCCTATCTGAACACTTCCCGAGGAATATGATCTTATTTACAAGGATGAATTTCGTATGCTGGGGCTCACTATGCTATTCTTCATAGGCTGGTGATTTACCTGTGGTCTCTTATTGGGCAGTAACTAGGCTCCTCATAAATTGACTACTAACCATTTTCCGATCCGCTCTCGCATTTATGCTTCATGTAACCTCCCATGAATTCTACTTTTATCTGTAGGGTCTGGCTAAATATAAGCTCATTCATTTCACCTTTTGATACATTTTTCCTTCACCATTCAATATTTAGATGGACACTTAATCCCAACTTAATACCATATCGCATTATCTTTCCCCCTTTAGGGGAATACTAACATTTAATGCTCTGGAGTTCTACTTGTAGATGTCTCACCTCTTCATCTTCAGTGTCTTGTCACATCTTTAATGACCTTTAATGGTTACTCTTCTGTCACTCCTTGTATTATCTCTGGAACGCGGTCTCTGTAATTCTCTCGACGTCAACTATTATTGAAATCCTCCGATTGCCTAATTCCTATTCGGTTACCTTTGTTTGCTAGCCGATACTGTTTTCTGTTACCCCAAAAATCTGACTTAACCCTTCCGATAATCTTGTTGGAGTCTCCAATTCATTTCTCGAGATGTGGGTTTAACCTTATGGCGTATACTCTTTTATGACCTCAATATCTACCTTCTCTTGTCTCCTCTTGTACTTGGCCACAAACTACGTCATCCTGCTATATCTTGACTTACTGTTATCATCCATTTATCATATTTTACTCATAACGCTTCACTTATCGTCCTTTTATCCTCCTATGTTCCCGTCTCTTTCTTTATTCTGCAAACCTCATGTATGCAAAGTGTAAACACATTGATAATCTACCTTCAACATAAAAGCTGCAATATACGATCTTGGCCTTTATGCTTGTACTTAGGTTCACTTCCTTCCTTAAAGGTTTTATCTTATGGTATCACAACACCAAGAACATTTCATTTATATACTTAATCATAATTCCTATCCATAATGACCCTTTTGTCGTAGCCCTTGGAATCCCTTGGTGTCGACCTGTTCTAACTCATTGTAGTTGCTTCTTGTCATGTTCCCTTCCTCAGAGACGCTAATTCCTATTACCTTTCCTCTTTCTAATGTATTGGTAGACTGAATAGCCTTCTTCAGTCATAGACTTATTAAATCATTACTCGATACCATTAACCCCTTCCGAGTTTCGTTAATATTGTCTCCTGAAGTTGTCACCCTTCATGCTCCACTTTATCCCGTCGTAACATTTCTTATTGTTGTACCCCATAGCTTTCTCAACATACCATCTTAACTAACTATAAGAAAGCTTGTCCCAAAACAGATCCATAGTACTGTTACATCCCGTAGTTTCGTATGTTGAGATTCGAGTTACCATTCAGGAGGTATGTGAGCTTATATGTGTTTAACTTATGGTTATAAGGGTTTAAGTGCATATTGTAAGCTATGGAAGGATTGAAAGGCAAGTGAATTAAGGAAATCAAATTTGATGGAACTTGGAAGAGAATATGAGGGGTAATTTTGGCCCAACTTGGAGAAAGAATATCTTTTAGTAGATGAGAAGTTTTGAAACAAGGTAAAAGCCTAAAATGAAGTTCGTCGAGTCTAGTTTCCAACCCAATAAACAGCTCATCGATAGAACATCGGAGTAGAGAATTATGGACGTTACAAGTTCGGCTGACAAAGCAAAAACGCTTGCTACAGTGTTGCTACAGTACTGCTACAGTAGACTTGCTATAGTAACTGCTACAGTGACCCGACCCGAATTTGACCTACTATTTAAGGACCAAATCTGATCCAAAACCTCATTTTCAGCCAAGAATCCTCCAAAAATTTCCCAAACCTTCTAGAAAATCATCCCAACTTCTATCCACTAGATTTTAACGCGAATTAAGTATAATCTCCGGATTTAAGGTTGGACAGCGCGTAGTTGCGATTATACTATCGTATTGCGGTGAAACTTGGCTTGGATTCAAGGTGATAATCGAAGATATTGCAATTCCAGCGGGTGAAAGGTATGAATTTTTCCTTGTTAGTATTGATTTAAGCTTATCTACGGATGAAAAGTTACTAAATGAGCGTATAAGGAATTTATGGGTCGGAAAGCTGGATAAAACATCGTGTGGGATGTTTATGGAATATTTTGGTGTTGATAATATTGTTGTTGATGTTGATATTGTTGTCGTTGTTGTTGGTTGTTGAGTTGAGATTCTGGGCTAGGCATATAAACAGAGGAGATGTTGCCAAAATTTTGGCAGATTCTAGAAAGATTTATTTGGAGGCTTAGGATAAGTATATGACAACGGGCCTAACAACAGTATGAATGGCTTTGTATGTAGATTTCAAGATAGGAGGTAGGTTGGAAAGTCGAGAAGCGAACTTCCAGGTATGTTAAGGCCATCCTTTCCTTCTTTTTGGCATGATCTATGACAAGTGCGAAGCGTAATGATATTCATAATGAATCCATTCCTAGATGTAGGATGTCCTGAGTTCCTTGACCTCTTAAGCCTGAAGGGGCATTCTTAAGTCGTGCAATTTCATAGTGTTGTCTAATTCCCGAAGGGGACATTCATAAGGTCTTTCTCTTACCTATGCATTTTACATTTAATTTTTGAGTATCGAAGGAGACAAATGAAAAGGGGAAGAAGTTCCCATTTTTAAGAAAAGGGAAGATGTTCCCATTTTGAAACAAAAGTTGCTCCGAAGGGAGTCTTTTGATGGTTTTCAAAGATTTTCATGCATTTGCATATTTACATACATGCACGATATCATTTCATGGGGAAGGGAAAAGGGCTAAGGCATTATATACGCAAACCACCTGATCAGCTGGTATACGATCATTATGAAGCCGGAAGAGGCTGCCCGAAGGGGCCATCATTATTAAACTGGAAGCGGCTGCCCGAAGGGGCCATCATTATGAAGCCGGAAGCGGCTGCCCGAAGGGGCCATCATTATTAAGCCGGAAGCGGCTGCCCGAAGGGGCCATCATTATTAAGCTGGAAGCGGCTGCCCGAAGGGGCCATCGTTATTAAGCCGGAAGTGGCTACCCGAAAGGGCCATTATGCTATTATGCCCGAAGGGGCCATCATTATTAAATCGGGGAAGCGGCCAAGGCCATCATTATGAAGCCGGAAGCGGTCGCCCGAAGGGGCCATCATTATTAAGCGAAGCGGCCGCCCTGTGGGGCCATCATTATTAAGCCGAAGTCCGGGCGAAGGGCCATCGTTATTAAGCCGAAGCGTGGTCGCCCGAAAGGGCCATTATGCTATTATGCCCGGGGGCCGCGAAAGGTGAAGGCTTGCATTATATATATATACACATACTCATCTTTTGCATCAAAGTTCATACGCACGCACTGCCATCGTAGCTGGTTGACAAAATGGTGCACAAGCTGAGTCCGTTATCTTTTATCATCCGCACCGAGATATATTGTTTCAGTTCTGCCTTACATACTCGGTACATTGTTCGTACTGACGTCCCTTTGCCTGGGGGCGCTGCGTTTCATGCCACGCAGGTGTATACAGATGAGTAGAAGACATTTGGCTATAGGATGTTCCCAGGCTATCAGCTGGATTGGTGAGCTCCATCTCATTTCGGAGCGTTGCCTAGTCAAAGTACTTATGTTATGGTATTTTGTATATATTAGAGACTTTACAGACAGTGTCCGGTGGTATTTTTGTCGAGATGTCGACAGAGTGATGTCAGTTGAGTCATTTGTGTACTTTAAAAGAGTATGTATTTTAGATAATTTCATTTTGGAAAAGTTTTATGTTCTTAAAAGTTTTTGAAATGACAGGTCTGGATAGAGCGAATGTCTGAGGGTTCGCTCGACTTTGATGAGAGTTGGGTGCCCGTCATGCCCTATCGTGACGTGTGACAAATTGGTATCGCAGCAGCTTCGTCCTAGGGGTTGTACGCAAAGTCGTGTCCAAAAGAGAGTCTTGTTTATGGTGTGAAGCGCGTCACATTTATAAACAGGAGGCTACAGGACATCTAGGATGCTTACCTTTCTTTCTTATCTTAGATCGTACCGTAGAGCTATGTCATAGGTGTTATATCCTGTGTTTTTGCATATTCGGAAGTTTCGAAATAATTGTGACTTGTAAGGAGTAAGGACATATTTTGGTTTTATTTAGCATATAAGTCGTCCATGAGAAGTATTGACGCGAAAATATCGAGGAAGGTTGAGGGCAAAAATTGGAATTTTAAATTAGTTTCGTAAACTACCAATTAGTTAACCAAGTAATTGGGTCAAAAAATAGTGAATAAGGCCCAAAAATGTGGAGGTGGCCGGCCATGGAAAAGAAAAAAAGAAATAAAAAGGCCCAAGCCCAAGTTGTTAAAATTATGTGATAAATAGATTTAAAGAGGGGCTAAGTCTTCATTTTTCAAGAAACATCAAGAACAAAAATTGAGAGAAAAAAAAAAAGAAGGCCTACGGCCAAGAGAAAGAAAGAAAGGGAAAGAAGAGAAAAATTCAAGCCATCCAACTTTGATGTAAGAATTCCTTTCTTCTTGAATTATTAACAAGTTCAAGACGTACTTCGACGTGGTACAATTAGTTAAGCAAGAAAACTCCATTTGCAGAAAGTAGGAATTTGAAGAATAAGGTATGAACTCTATTCTTTCATGTTATGGAAGGTGTGTGCATGTTATAATGATTAGAATTGTATGAGAATTATGGAAATGTGTGTTGTGAGATTACATGGCCGTGTGTGTGTGTGTGGGATGGATGTGGCCGTGAGCCATGTGATGTGGAGAAGAAGTGAATTTGATTTTACTTAACTTGTTAATTGTGTTGTTGTGACCTTGCGACGTAAGTAAAGGCTTAGCGACTCAAGTTGGCGTTGAAATGGCATGTATGCCGTTATGGGAAATTATATGAATTCTATATGATTTTTATATAATTGTGGAAGTAATGGTCTAAGGTGTGAATTAATGTTGTTGTGAATGAAATTGGAAGATGACAACGCAATTCTATAATTTGGTTGCAATTGTAGGAAGTTGGGATGGATTATGGTTGATGAAAACTTGTGGCATTTTGAGGAATAGTGAGGAATGTGTTTGAAATGTATTTGAATGGTCTTGAATTAGTAGATAAATATGAAAACGTCCATATTGGATGAAAAATGTGAAGTTAGAACTAAGTTGATGTATTATGTTGAAAGAAAGACTATTTATGTTAATATGTGTTTTGTAGCGCTTATTGGTGTTGTTGATGTTCTTGGATGTTGTTGTTGGGCCGATTGTTGTCATTTAAGCCGAGTTTAACTCTCGGGGATGTTAGATTTATAGAGATGTCGCCAAATTTTTGTAGACAAGTATGGATTTAAAAAATAAGCTCTTAAGGACATATGATTTATATTTGGTAACTTTGACCATTTGCAGATTCTGGACGAAACGAGATTTGAATTTAAGTGAGCATAAGACACCCGTAAGGTATGTAAAGCGATTCCTTTCCTTCTCTTGGCATGTCCTAGGTGTACTAGGTTTGGATTTGAGCCTCGGGGGTTATTCTGTTCATAGAAATCCGAGTCGAAATTTGAGTACTCTTCATTCAGTATGATTGAATTGAGATCCTTATATCTCGCTAGATTAATGTTCAAACATCTATGACTTGCATAAACGCAATCGAATCACCTTGAAACTTTCATAAACGACTCGATAAAGCTTAGTGTATGTAATTTGCGTACGCCACCTCCATTGACCCGGGGCGGGCCCACTATTCCCAGATCCCCTCCTATCGTTTTATTTGACTTATTTCTGTGCCACAATTGAAGAAAAACTTTTGGCTATTGTCCAACTATCAAGTTTATATTTTATTATTTAAGACTTTTCAAAACCACTCGAAGGGAGTGCGACATTTGTATTATTTAAGACTCTCAAAACCACTCCGAAGGGGTGCGTGATTTTACTATTTCATTCCATTCCGCGACTTATGCCTTCATTCCACAACGCTATTATTATTATTATTATTATCGCTGTTATTATTATTATTTATAATTATTATTATTATGCCCGAAGGGCCTAGGATTAGTATTATGTCACGAGTGGCGGCCCGGCGGGGCCGGGGTAGCCGTATGTCACGAGTGGCATGCCCGGCGGGGCTGGTGAGTATTATGTCGGGGGCCGGCGCATGTCCGAAGGGGCCGGATAGACGTATGCCGGACCGGCATGCCGGCGGGCCATCATTTTATTTCGGGACCGCATGCCCGGCGGGGCCGGGATAGACGGGGGATGTCGGGACCGGCACACCGCCGGGCGGGATTATTATCGTTAATATCATTGTTGTTATCATTATTATTACTATCATTATTATTATTAGGCCGGAAGCGGCCGTCCGAAGGGACTATTTTATTTAAACATTGAATTCATTCTGGATATCCTAAAACTTGCTTACTGTTGTACTTTTCTGATTCATGTTTCGCACTTTACATATTCAAGCATATTCTGCATCGACCCCCTTTCTTCTGGGGCTGCGTTTCATGCCCGCAGTTCGGGGACGCAGACTGGGGGACCCGCCTATTTAGAGGAGTCAACACGGGAGTCGACAGCCTCCACTTGCTCGTGCTACGTTCGTTTTGTGTATAGCTTTATATATTGCATGTGTCATACTCCGTAGAAGTCCGCGAACCGTGGGAGTTATGGGTTCTTTCGCTGCTTGGCGGCATCATCATTTTGTTGTACGAAATGGCAGAGGCCTTTTTGGCTCGCCTTGTTCTATGTTGTGTGTATATATATAACATGTTTTGAGATGCTTGAGCCACGTGTCGATTTTGGTTTTCATTCACAATTTTCAATTCTTGTTTAAAAAAAAAAAAAAAAATTTCCGGAAGTTGACGTTTAGGGTTCGCTCGACTACGATGAGGGTCGGGTGCCCGTCGTCCGCTCGATGAAGATTGGGGTGTGACAAAGTGGTATCAGAGTGGGTCCCGCTATGATACGCGAGACGGTGTCTAGTAGAGTCTTGTTTATCGGTGTGTTGTGCACCACATCTATAAACAGAGGCTACGAGACATTGATAGGTGTCATTCTTTCTTTCATGGTAAAGATCGTGCGTATAGAGATCGTGTTGTATGTAAGTCCCTAATTAACAATTTGTGCTTTCGAACGTGCCTAAGAAAGGTAGCGACAGCGACGACCCCGAAGGCAAGCCAGTTGGGGATGAGGGTAGTTAGCCAAGCCCCAGCAGTTGCTGCCTAGAAAGCTCGGACATGCGGCCGGAATACGCATCCGTGCCCCCGCGAGTCCCTCCCCCCACCCCTCATCTGGGAGGGGCTAAGAGGGCACCCGATTCACCCCCGACTCACGGCCGCCGAAAGATCTCGGTCTCTCGGTCGGATGCCCGAGAGATTAGAGAAATGAAAGATGCTATACGTTTGTTAACTCAAATACTGGCGACACCAGGTCGGACGACGAAATAGGTGTGTCACGAGTATCCGGGATAGGTAGCCGCCGTGGCACGCAGATTTTTCTTACATTAAATCCCCGAGAACTTAAGGGCACGGACCCTAATCTTTTGATCCTCGCAGTTCGTAGATGGTATGCGGGGCCGTACTTTAAATGTGATGCGAGGGCGTCGACCACGGAATCTGATCGAGTTAACCTTATAAGGCCGGGGGCATAGCAATTACCATGGTATCGATCTTGGAGATTATCGGGAGGTAGTGATGCCCTTCCGCCGACTCGCTGAATTCTCGTATGCCTTTTTACGCCACTATATGCCACCCGAATGAAGCGGGCAAGGGTTGATAAGTTCCTTAACTTACGACGAAGTAACATGTGTACGGAGATATAGTGTGGAGTTCGATTCCCCAGCAAGATATGCCCCTACTATTGTGCAGAAATGGAAGAAAGTTCAGCGATATGTAATAGGATCGGGAGTCGGAGTTGCGGAGATGTGCGTGCCGGTGGCAATGCGTCGGGTATAGATATAGCCGTATCCAAGCTTATGCTCGGTAGGATCGTAAGCGCCAACGAGAGGCTATTTCATAATGGTGGTAGTCGCCCAAGAGCCGGGACGTGAAAAGGTCGGAGTAAGGTGGTTCCGCTGTGAGAGTACCCCGATAGTGCACCTTCACGGTTTCGTGGACCTCGGCGGGGTAGAGACAATCCCTCGGCAGACGGTAGTTCTTCCTATGCGTCGGTCCTCGAGCAGCTAGGGGTCGGGCAAGAAGGTGATGGCCCCTCTCGATGTGCGACTTGCGGGAGCGTACGCAGGGGACAATGCCGACGGGGTGTGTGTGTTATGGTGATCCAACGCATTATGCCAGAGATTGTCCCACAAGAGGGGCCATACCTTGTTCCGAAAACTCTCCAGAAGCGCCGGTCACCTTCGGTAAGAGCCCCGAGACAAGACCCGAGACTTCTTCCGGTCGAGGTAGGGGCGGAGGTAGAAAGCACCTAATTCAAAGACGGCCACATCGTATCTATGCGCAGTGGGGAGACTGTGTCCCGAGGCTCCACAGATGCACCACCGTGTAATCTAAATTTGAATCCGGTTATATTGATTGAAAAAATGATTTATATGTGCCGCTCCCCGCTTTATTTATAAGATCTTATAAGGTTATTTTAACATTCGAGGACGAATGTTTTTAAAGGGGGGGACGATGTTATATCCGCGTTTGCATGTATTGGGAAGTTTGGACATAATTGTGACTTATGGAAGTAAGGCCATATTTTGGTTTTATTTAGCATATATGTCGTCCATGAAAGTATGACGTGAAAATATCGGAGAAGGTTGAGGGCAAAAATTGGAATTTCGAAAATTAGTTTCGTAAACTACAATTAGTTAACCAAGTAATTGGGCTCAAAAAAAAAAAAAGGAATAAGGCCCAAATGTGGAGGTGGCCGGCCATGGAAAAGAAAATAAGAATAAAAAGGCCTGTGGTGGTATGTGATAAATAGATTTAAAAGAGGGGGCTAAGTCATGCATTTTTCAAAAACTTCAAGAAAAAATCGAGAGAAAAAAAAAAAAGAAGGCCTACGGCCAAGAGAAAGAAAAGAAAGCGGAAAGAAGAAAAAATCTTCAAGCCATCCAACTTTGATGTAAGAATTCCTTTCTTCTTGAATTCTTAACGAGTTCAAGACGTACTTCGACGTGGTATAATTAGTTAAGCGAGAAAACTCACGTTTGCGGAAAGTAGGAATTTGAAGAATAAGGTATGAACTACTACATTCTTTCATGTTATGGAAGATGTGTGCATGATATAATGATTAGAATTGTATGAGAATTATGGAAATTGTGTTGTGAGATTGCATGGCCGTGTGTGTGTGTGGGATGGATGTGGCCGTGAGCCATGTGATGTGGAGAAGAAGTGAATTTGATTTTACTTAACTTGTTAATTGTGTTGTTGTGACCTTTGCGACGTAAGTAAAGGCTTAGCGACTCAAGTTGGCGTTGAAATGGCATGTATGTCGCTATGGGAAATTATATGAATTCTATATGATTTTTATATAATTGTGGAAGTAATGGTCTAAGGTGTGAATTAATGTTGTTGTGAATGAAATTGGAAGATGAGAATGCAATTTTGTAATTTGGTTGCAATTGTAGGAAGTTGGGATGGATTATGGTTGATGAAAAACTTGTATATATTTTGAGTGAATAGTGAGGAATGTGTTTGAAATGTATTTGAATGGTCTTGAATTAGTAGATAAATATGAAAACGTCCATATTGGATGAAAATGTGAAGTTAGAACGGAAGTTGATGTATTATGTTGAAAGAAAGACTATTTGGTGATAATATGTGTTTTGTAGCGATTATTGGTGTTGTTGATGTTCTTGATGTTGTTGGTTCGATTGTTGTCATTTAAGCCGAGTTTAACTCTGGGGATGTTAGATGTATAGGGGAGATCTTTTGCCCAAATTTTGTAGACAAATTCGGGCTAAAAATAAGCTCTTAAGGACATATGATTTATATTTGGTAACTTTTGACCATTTGCGGATTCCGGACGAAACGAGATTTGAATTTAAGCGAGCATAAGACACCCGTAAGGTATGTAAAGCGATTCCTTTCCTTCTCTTGGCATGTCTAGTGTACTAGGTTTGGATTTGAGCCTCTGGGGTTATTCGTTCATAGAAATCCGAGTCGGAATTTGAGTACTATTCATTCGGCATGATTGGTTCGAGATCCTTATATCTTGCTATATTAATGTTCAAAAATATATGACTTGCATAAACGCAATCGAATCACCTTGAAACTTTCATAAACGACTCGATAAAGCTTAGTGTATGTAATTTGCGTACGCCACCTCCATTGACCCGAGGCGGGCCCACAATTCCCGGATCCTCTCCTATCGTTTTATTTGACTTATTTCTCGTACCACAATTGAAGAAAACTTTAGGCTATGGTCCTAACTATCAAGAAATATTTTACTATTTAAGACTTTTCAAACCACTCCGAAGAGAGCGATTATATTTTATTATTTAAGACTCTTCAAAACCACTCCAAGCGGGGTGCGAGACTTTACTATTTCATTCCATTCGCGACTTATGTCTACATTCCACAACGCTATTATTATTATTATTATTATTATTATTATTATTATTATTATTATTATTATTATTATTATTATGCCCGAAGGGGCGGATTAGTATTATGTCACGAGTGGCATGCCCGGCGGGCCAGTGGTAGCCGTATGTCACGAATGCACGCTAAGGGGCTGGAGTATTACGTCAGCTATCACGTCCGAAGCGGCCAGATAGACGTATGTCGGACCGCATGTTCAAGGGGGCCATCATTTTATTTCGGACGGCATGCCCGGGCGGCCAGGATAGACGGATGTCGGGACCCCCCCGCACACCCGCGGGATTATTATCATTAATATCATTGTTATCGTTATTATTACTATCATTATTATTATTAGGCCGTGTCGACCGTCCGGCGGGACTATTTTATTTAAATATTAAATTTATACCGATAACTTAAACTCGTTTACCGTCGTACTTTTCTCGATTCATGCTTCAGATGCTTGGCATATTCGCAAGATATTCCAGCATCGAATTTTTTCGGGGTCGCGTTTACGCGCAGTTCGCGGACGTTCAGGGGATCTAGCTATTTAGAGGAAGTCAACATCGTGAGTCGCAAGCCTCCATTTGCTCCCGATATCGTCCTCTGCCATGGGTATAGTTTTAGATATCAGACGTGTGTCATATCTTCTAGGTTCTGGCGAATAAAATGGGAGAGTTTGTTCATCGTTGGCCTTGTCGGCCATTATTTTGTTGTGGCGAAATGGCAAGGGCCTGGCTCGCCTTGTTCTATGTCGTATGTATATATATAATATGTTTCAGATGCTTCGAGTTCACGCGTCGATTTTGGTTTTCATCTAAAATTTTTTAAATTCTTGCTTTAAAAATTCCGAGTTGACGTTAGGTTCGCCCGACTGGGATGAGAGTTTCGGTGGCCCGCCACGCCCCGATGAAGATTGGGGTGTGACAAAGTGGTATCGAGCAAGCGTCCTCTCGCATGTCACGAGACGGTTCATATAGCCTTGTGGATTTGCAAGGTTGTGGTGATCACATCATAAATGCGAGGCTGAGACACGGACTGTGGTGTCATTCTTTCTTTCATGGTAAAGTACAAGACAGTGTTGTAAGTAAGGTCCCTAATTTAATAACCTTGTGTACTGATTTCGGAGCCCCGAAGAAGTGAAAAGCCGACTCACAGCCTAAGTAAGCAAAAAGCATTGGGACGAGGGTAGTTAGCCAAGCCCTGTGCCTACTGTGAGCTGGACATACGTCGGAATACGCATCTCGGCCTCGTAGTCCTCCCACTTCCCCATCTCCCGTGAGGAGCCAACAGGGCACTCGACCTTGCCCCTCACCAAGATCGGACGCGCATCTCCGCCCGCCTCGATGCCCTAAATTTTCAGTAGATTAGAGAATGAAAGATGCTATACGTTTGTTAACTCAAATACTTGCTACCAGGTCAGACTGACAGATTAAACAAGTCACGAGTATCCCCAGGCTACCAGCGCTCGTGTGGCACGAGATTTTCTTACATTAGATCCTCCAGAATTTAAGGGAATTTCGACCTTAACGCCGATCCTCGTGGAGTTCATAGATGGTATGTACGTACTTAAACGCAGATGCGAAAGGTTAAGCCACCGACGAACCGTTGAGTTAGCCGCTTATACAGGTCGTTAGGCATGCGAATTAATCGTATCGCTCTCGAGAGATTATCTAGGGTGGGGGATGCCCTTCCGCCCGACTTGGGGGGAATTCTCGGATGCCTTTTTTCGCCCTATATGCCACCCGAATTGAAGCGGGGAAAAATTGATAAGTTCCTTAACTTTTCAGGGGTAACATGTCCTTTGGGGAATATAGTGTGGGGTTCGGTTCCAGCAAGATATTTCCCCCACCATTGGCGGGGGAAAGGGAAAAAAGTTTGGGATACTAATAGGGTTGGGGCCGGGGTTGGGGAGATGTGCTCCGGTGGCAACGGCCGGGTATAGATATAGCCCCTATCCAAGCTTATGCCGGGGGGGCCCAGGATCGTAAGCGCCAACGAGGGGGCTATTTCGGGGCAAAAAGGGAGGGCACCAAGGGGGGGGACGGGGTCGGAGGGGGTTCCCTAGCGAGAGCAAAGCCCCGGATAGTGCACCCCTTTCCCTTTCGGACCCCCGCCGGGTAGAGACAATCCCCACGGTGACGTCGGTAGTTCTTCTTACGCGTTTCCAAGTCCTCAAAGAAGAAAGTGGCATGGCCCGGGCAAGAGGCGATGGCCCCCTCCTCGACGTGCGATACAAGGCGCGCGCAGACAATGTCGACGGGGTGTGTTATGCTTCGTGGTGATCCGACGCAGGCGAGAGATTGTCCACAAGGAGCGGGCCATACTGCTCTTCTAAAACCCGTAGGCAGCCGTCGTCACCTTCGTAAAGTTAACCCCCGAGACACCCACCCCGTCACTTCTTCCGCCGAGGCAAGTGCGGAGTGTAGCACCTACTTCCAAATACGGCCACATCGCATCTATGCGCTAGGGGGGAGACGGTCCCGAGGCGCCAAAGATGCACCACCAGTAATCTAAATTTCAGGAATTGTCTTAGTCAATGAAAAATGATTTATAAACCTCCCAGAGAACCTTCCCCAAAATATTTATAAGCCTTATAAAGTGTTCATTTAACATTCGGGAGGACGAATGTTTTGGGGTAGGAGGATGTTATATCCCGCGTTTTGCATGTTCGGGGAATTTGGACATAATTGTGATTTGTAAGAATAAGGCCATATTTTGATTTCATTTGGTGGGTATGTTGTTACTTATGGAAAAGTATTGAGGTGTAAAATATCTATATTGAGGGCAAAATTGGAATTTCGGAAATTAGTTTCAGAACTACCAATTAGTTAACCAAGTAATTGGGCCAAAAAAATAAAGTGGGAATAAGGCCCAAATGCTGGAGGTGGCCGCCATGCAAAAGAAAAAAGAAATAAAAAGTGCCCAAGCCCAAGTTGTTAAAATTACGTGATAAATAGATTTAAAGTAGGGCTAAGTCTTTATTTTTCAAGAAACTTAAGAACAAAGATTGAGAGAAAAAAAAAAAAAAGAAGGCCTACTGCCAAGAGAAAGAAAGAAAGGGAAAGAAGAGAAAAATTCAAGCCATCCAACTTTGATGTAAGAAAATTTCCCTTTTTTCTTAATTCTTTAAAAGTTCAAGACGTACCACGT
>NC_081352.1:4133593-4186366 GCF_029784015.1 Lycium ferocissimum
TTGCTTGCTTCTTTAGTGATACTTATATTCATATCATTCCATCTTCTTTTTAATGCTTTGTCGTACTTCTTAATTCCTAACCATGTCATCGTAGTTCCACCTATGGTACCACACCCATGGCTTGCAAAATAGCATTCCTTGCTAAGGACTTATTATTTTCATTAATTACTGTATTTCGGATTACTCATCCAATGCGTCAAAAATACCATAGCTAAGCGATTTGTATTCAAACGAGACTCAATTCAACCATATACAACAATCCTCGGCACCATTCCTTATATGCTTGCTTATAATATTTTCTTGTCATCACTGTTATCCCCTATCGCAAGATTATACTTGCAACATACTAATTGTTATATCCCGTGTTTGGTACATTGGGACAATCCGAGTTAATCATGATAAGTTAAGGACAAGACTATTCCGGGAGGCGAAGTGGAGACTTTTAACTACGATTTTGTTTTAAGACATGAGTTGCTTATGATTTTGTTGGCATGGAATATTAAGGAAAAATTTGGGGTTAAAAGTGAATATTGGAAAGTTAAAATTCATGAAATAAAAATGGCCAAGTGGCCGGCCACATGCGCGTGGGCCATGGGCCATATGGATGTTTTATATATGTGATTAGAAGATGACTAATTAAATCATCTTCATCATTCTCACCCTTAGAAAATTCAAGAAACTTGGAGAAACCAAAGGAGCCATATTCGGCCAAGGCAAGCTAAGATGGAAGACCATGAATAGTGATCACAAAAATTATTTTCTTCTAGCGATTCCAACCAATTGAAAGGTCCTTATTAACGTGCTTAAAATTGTGACAATCATGTTGTTGCTTCATAATTTAAACTCACGTTGACAGTATTATATTTCGTATTTTTGTACGTCGGATTGTTCGCAAGCGAGGTGGGGCCCACACATTGAGTTTTTTGGGACATGCGACAATTTATATGAATCACATATGTGAAGTTAAACATAACTCAAGAAGGACCCTTGAGCCAAATCAAAGTGGAAGTCCTCAAGCAAATATTTTTAAGTAACGTTTTGAGTGATCCGAATTCGAGGGGCAGAAACGGTATTATAAGTTTGGAATTTGGAAAAATACCAAAGATAGAAGTTGTATATAATTGAATTAGCTTTCCAACCATAGGTCGTGGGCCCACAGGTGACATCGGGATAAGGAGATATGGATGTTTTAAGGCGGAAAGGTCGATGGGCTAGGCCAAACCGGACCCAATCGGAGTTAGGCCCATGACCCATGCCTATTTAGTGAAATTTCAGCCCTTGCCTCTCATTTTTCAGACCAAGAACACCAAAAATTCTGGAAAGAGAGAGAAAGAGCCTTGGAGAGAAGAAAAACCAATTTTGACCAAAATCGAGCCCCCTAGAACCCGAAGCCCATGAAGAGAAAAGTGTTGCAGCTGCGTTGTCTTCAATTTGAGCTAAAAAATCAACCAAGGAGAAGAGTGATAACGGGGTCTGCATGCTTAAGGTATGAATACGGTTCCTTTTCATTGTTAACGAGTTTATTTAGAATTTTAATGGATTAGCACGGAGGGAATAGTCTAATAAATTCGTGTGTTGGTGTTGTGAATTATGGAAGGAGATTTGAAGAGAATTTTGGATGAAAATAAATGTATTTACCTTGTAAAATGTGAAGGCTATTGTTAGTGATGTTGTTTTATATGAATTTCGACTCCTTTACGGAAATAAAATTATTAAATAGTTATATCGCAAAATTTGGTTGTTGAGAAATTTAGAAAACGATGTGCTGCATTTTATGGCATACGTCGGTATTGGAAATGATGTTAATACTATTGGTATTGTTGTTGGTGTTGTTGGTTACTGACTGAAATTGAATGCATATAAACAGGAAATGCCCAAATTTAGAGACAAATGCTAACTTAGGATTGAATTCCTAAGTGCCTATAGCTAATGTTTGGAATTTATTGACGTATTGTAGATATTGGGGAGCCCGAGACTTGAGTTTGGATTAGCTTAGGAAGCGAACGAGGTACGTGAAGCTTACCCTTTCTTTCTTTTGGCATGTCTTAGTGTAAGTAAGCTTGATACGATCCTGTGGTAACTCTACTCTTATGATCCGAGCATGTTTACGATCTTATTCACCTCTTAGTGTTAGCATTCTTAATGTGGTAGAACCATGGTCTTTATGTCTTTGTATGATTGAATTCAAATGTGGTATAAAGAGTTTTGCTCCAAAGGATTTTTATGTTAAAAATGTAGTAACTTTCATAGCAGGAACCGGATTGCTTTGATATGCTCGCAAATGATTCTATAACGTGTAATGACATTAACTTTCATGGCGGGCAGATTGGTTTGATGTATATCCGTGGTCCCGAGATTTTCCTTTGTATAGTCCTAACGACTTTTTTTTTTTCGAAAGAACTTAATATTATTTCCGTTTTAACTCTCGAGCGCCGACTACTTACTTATCCATTGAGTCCGTAATGATGATGTGTGCCATGGTTTCTCCTACTCCGCCGTGCAAGCCTCAATATGTCTTTCACCGAGTCCCGGCCGGGTATGTATTCGTGCACAGTTCACTGCATTATTCACCGAGTCCCTCACTAGAGGGCCGGGTATGGTGTATATATATATATATATATATGATGACATGATGATATGATATTGACATGCATGATATATGTCTCTAAGGCAAGTCATTTGATTTTCTGGTTATCATACTTGTTCCTGTAATGCCTGATTCGGTTATGATCACATTTCTTGTATTCCATACTTTACATGTCCGGTACATATTCTGCATCGACCCTTTCTTCTGGGATGCTTTTCGTACCGCAGTACGGATACACATTTGGTGATCCGCCGGCTTAGGATTCTCATCCGGCCTATCTTGGAGTGCTTTCATACGATGCAGCCCATATTTTGGTATAGACTCTTTTATCGTATATGTTTATGTCTATTCGAGAAAACGGCGGGGCCCTGTCCCGTCATATGATTATGTTATTACTCTTAGAGGTCTGTAGACATATGTGTGGGTTGTGGGTAGTCACTGTTCAGTTGTGTTGTGTTTTAAATGTTCCCCCAAGCTTATGTACGATTTGTATATATGTATGTGACGCCGTGCCTTTCCGTATGTTTAAGTTCTTATTATGTTTGCTATGGTATGGTTATAGTTGACGGATGCGTACGAGTGCCCAGCTCGGGCACTAGTCACGGCCTACGGGGTTGGGTCGTGACACTAATCCACTATTCAAATTATTTTCAAATCCTTGTTTGAATCTTTCCTCCCATTTCCTTCTCCTTTAATCTGAACATCATTACCGAATAATTCATGTTTGAGACTAAAATAAAATCTTGCTTAATCATAACTTCCTTTTCAATACGAGTGTGCTTCCCTCTTTGAGTCCTTGGCTCTCTACACAGCTAATTTAAACTTAACTAGCTTCCATTACTCTTCAAATATTTATTGTCGTCTCCGCACCATTTTACTAGCCATTCCATCGGGACGATCATTCATATGGTCCCGTAACATATACTCGCAATTCAATAAGCAAGCGGTGACTTACGACTTCACGGCAAAGAGATATTTTCAAACCTCGGGTAGTCTTTATCCTTTTTATAATATCTCTTAATTTTACGTTACATTCTCTGTCGTATTCCTTCTTTTTATAAGCACCCACTTTGTAATGTCATATCATTCAAGATCTTATAAATAATTCTCAGCCCGGTCTCAAGTACTATCACGACTTATCCGTTTATTGCTAGCTTTCAGGTCTTACTAACTTGTTTCCGCAAGGGGTATCACTTGAAGTCTAAGTATCATATCAAATATATTGCAGTGTCGAGGGTTTCCATCTTACATTTGCATTTCTCTCATCCGCTTCCCCCCCTTTTAGGGTATACTTATACTATTATCCGTTTATACTTTGCCCCATGTCCCTATTTCCTATCTCAATTCATCCGATCCTTTTTCCCAATTCACTTGGTACTGTACCATATCCATGTCTTTTCCTTTATGATGTATAACTTTGATTATCGACGTACGAATCTTTGACTAAATCACGAAGCAACGAGAACCTTTCCGCATATAGTACAAGATTTCACCTGATAATCTGTACTCGAGTAATGCGTCCAATGTAGCAATCCATCCAAGGCCACATTCCACTCATTCCGATCAATAGTTAATTAGTACTCGTAGTCATTCAAATCTCAAATAGGTAGCACTTATATTCCGACAATAGTGTCCAAGTCCTCTTGTAACATTATCTTTAGCCCAACCTATACCATCTGTTTCCTCTAATAAATTTACAATACATCATTTGGTTCAAGCCTACCACCCTTATCCTTTAAGGATTCTACGATTTTCGAGGTGGAGTCGTGTACATGCAATATTCCTTTATGCCTTATGCCCTTTTACTCTTGTTGTGTGCTCAGTACCGACTTCTAACTTACTCAAATCATATCAATTTCTTTCATTGATAGCCTTATCTTATCACCTTCTCATCGTACCGCCCTTTAAATTAATAACTATATATTCCCCTTTCATTCCATACTCGTACTTAATTAATTACGTCTATCTTGGGTGCTTCCTTTAGCGTTTACTCGCAACACAACCCGTATACGCTGCCCAATAGTACTTTAGTCACATAGATCACGTCATATCTTGTAGTCACTTTCTCGCTAGGCTTTGCTCATTTTCATAACAATCCTTATTATGTTCGCATAATATCCTGTTCGTAATTAATCCTATAATGTAACACTTCTTAACCTTTTACCCTTCTGGTCGATCTTATCCTTAATATCTCGCAAGCTGTCTTATCAATACATTCATATCCGTCACAATTCTTTTTTCCTCCGTACTCTTATCTTAATCATACTATTACTTCTTCTAACTATAAACTCGTCATAATTTATCCCTGCTTATCAATTCAGTCGGTACCTTAGTATAGCACTCCATCAAGATTTGCCAGCCTTTTCTAAATCATCTCTTAGTATCACAAGCCCTTCCCAAATTCCTTTTTACCCTACCGGTATAGACTTACTATTACCACATATTCCGCAGTTAACTTATCTCCCGAGGTCAGCCATACTCGCAGCTTAGCCAAATCTTATCATTACTGTTGGCATGACCTTTCAAGGCATATTACAAACCTATATCTCATTCTCTTTTTATTTCTAGGAAAATTTTGGCAGAGTTTCCTCTGTATTTCTTACTATTTCAAAACCTGCACGCAAGAAATACCAACAATGCCTCACAGGGCCAACATATATATATATATATATATATATATATATATCATATCACATCACAGCCACACAGGGCTCCCAATATCAACAATAGTACGAAAATGATGAACTTACCTTGTATGTTCTTGTTCAACTCAAACTGCACCTGTTACACTTTCCTGTTTACTTTCCCTTTCAGTTTTCAACTTTACATTTCGATCGTACTTCAATACCTTATTTGACATATACCTTTCGTACCTTTTCTTACCTGCGTGCTTTGTAACTTCCAATATCGTCGCAACTGCTTCCGTCGACGTCGTCCTTTAGTCGAAATCAAAGGTCAATATGAGGAATCTCATCTCCTATGACTTGGCTCTATCGCACGATCTTAGATACGAAAGAAAGGTAACATCCTAAATGTCCTTCGTAGCTTCTCGTTTATAGATGTGGTGCACAACACACCGATAAACAAGACTCTACTAGACACGGTCTGTAGACACTCCGAGGACGAACCGCTTTGATACCACTTTTGTCACGACCCAACCCCATAGGCCGTGACTAGTGCCCGAGCTGGGCACTCGTACACACCTGTTGCTATAATCATTCACAACTTACATAATGAGGAACTTATACATATGTAAAGGCATGACGTCGTCCCAATCTGTCACATATCTATACATATCATAACAACCTGTCACTCGGGGGAGTTACAAACATCAACGGATAACATCGCATACGAGCCGGCAAGGCTATCATAACATGCAGTATCCCAAACATATATACATACGCAAGCCGATAAGGCTGCCACGGCGAGTGGGACCGCCCCAAAACATAAATCATACGAACACAACTGAACAAGAATTATTCATAACCCACATATATGTGGAGACCTGCTGCACTTATGTAACAATCGTCACGACCCAACCCCCGTAAAGCCGTGACTAGTGCCCCGGCCCCTGGCACCCATACGCGCTCACTAACCAGATTCGGCATATATGACCCGTATATAAATCCGTACGGACGTGGCTCCAAACTAACGAGAACATGTACGCACGGAGCGACAAGGCTATCATAATATACATAACGAAAGTAAGGCATACATACACGCAATTGCAAGGTCGCCACGGCGGACGGGGCCGCCCAAACACAACTTACTCACGCATCCGAACAAACTTCGTACATAACCCACGTCTGTGTCAGAGACCTCTAATAAGGTAACAACGATGTAATCGTATGACGGACAGTAGGACCGCCGGGTATTTAAATAAACATAATCATGTACGTCGGAAGAGTATATACCCAAATATTGGCTCGAACAAAGGGCACTGCGACGACGAATGGAAATCCTACGCCGGTGGATCACCAAAACGTGTATCGCACTGCGCGGGCAAACGCGCGACCCCGAAGGCGGGGGGTCGGTAAATATGTACCTATATGCAAAAGCGAAGGTACGGTAAACGTAAGCGAGTCATGATTCAAAAGTAAGTACTTAATGTAGACATAATATTCGAAATACCAAAGCGCTTGCGTCTAGACATACAAATCATACATATGAGGTTGAAGGCAAATATAATGATCATTATATACATACCGTAACACATCATAACATCATAACCGATCATATGAGATGCCATTAACCGATGTGGGATTGGCCTAAACTAATGTGGGATTGGCCTAAACCAATGTGGGATTGGCCTAAACCGATTGACGGAATGTTACCTCACTCCGGGTTTGCCCCCGGGTGGGTTTGCCCCACCACCGGCTACGATTCCGGCGAGCATATTCCAAAGTCCATACATATAACATATAACGTAGCATATATACACTGCACGGCCGAAAGGGGCTCGGCGTGCCGAACACATCATACTTCAAAATACGAAGATAGTACGCATAATAACATAACCGACCGGGACGTGGCGAAAAATGTAACAACAAAATACACGAACGAGTTATGAGTAACCAAATACGACTTTAAAATAATTTCCAGACTTAATATGTTAATCACAACGAACCATCATTTACAAAGCCAGTGAGTCAAATCGTATTTTTCTTCCGAATATCACTCGGGAACATATCAAACCGAACTTCAGAAATCATAGTTACGTATCGGAATCATTATTTCGGACTGAACAGACAAATATATAATCATACTCGGGGGTAGGAAATGTAGTCATATTGAATTCTTTCAATCGCCATCAGAGTTATACAGAAGAAGATCGCGGGACCCACGGACGAGCGTCAACCCAATCCGGGCCCGCCTACGAAAATCATAGTCATCATATGTTACCGAATTATTATTACAACCTCAAAAGATAAGTAAACTGATCGTACTTGAAATCGGAATCATAGTCATGTCATATCCTTTCTAAAGTCGTCAGAAGTACATAAGGAAAGTCGCGGGGCCCACGGAGGGGTGTCTGTCACACCCCAACCTTACTAGGGTGTGATGGGCACCCGACCCCACAACCGGAGCCGAGCGAACCCACGGACTCTTATTGCGCACATAAATTATACTGCTACTTATCCACTTAGCATTATTATTATCATCATTATTAAAAACATGTACTAGTAAACTTTACCGACTTAATATACATCGACGGGGAATAACATTATACAAAAGCACACGACCGAACATATCGTCTACGAGCCTCAACAAAATACATAAGACAACAAGAAGGGCCGGACGCCGCCGTGCCCGAATATGTACACAAAAGTAGTACCACTAGACCGGAGCTCGGATCAACCGGAGCACTTCAATAAATCGCTATTTGGAGAGCTCCTAGGGATCAAGTCCGTCCACCTTTTTGCGCGGCATGAAACGCAGCGTCCGCAAGAAGGGACGTCAGTACGAGTAATGTACCGAGTATGTAAGGCACAAGTAACATCACAAGATCATATAAAGAACATAAAGGAAAATATACCATAGGAAAGTAACTTAGCCTGTGTCTCTATTTATCTACTCAGGGAATATTATACGAATTAACCTTACTGTCTGGAGTGCTGCATTGATACTGCAAGTAGACTGCCCGCCCATGAGGGTGCGGTGTATCACTGCCCGACCATGTAGGTGCGGTGGATTACTTTGTAAGCAGTCTATAGGATGAAGAAGTAATCTGTTATCTGAGTGCCCCCTTTGAGGCGGATGCCATGCATGCTAACAAAAAAAAACTGCGTAAATATATGTAAATAATCTGCCCGTCCATGTAGGTACGGTGTAATGAGCCCGCGTCCAGGCCTCCCGCGTCCGGGTGTAATCCGCCCTATGCGGTGTGTGGCCCCGCCGCCATGTAGGCACGGTGCTATACAAAAAAACATACTTTATAAAGCATGCATGAGAGCCCAAGTGAAAACTGCAACTTTATCGGAGTGACGTAAGGTCGGTAACCTCCGATCACATTATGGAATAATCAGATCGCTCCGTCTCACCTTGAAGGAACCAATCTTATAAGGTGAGACTATCAAAAAGAATGACATTAAGAGAATCATGGAATAAGATTATAAACCTAAAAAAACATTTATCCATACACTTTAGAATTCTCAGGAAGTAAAGTTATAATAAAACAAAATTGAAGTCAAAGACTTACTGAACAATTTCATGCTCGTATTGAATTACTACCTTGAAACTTTTAGCCTTATACTTATTCTTGACATACTTGGCTTAATCATGTTCTCTTCTTTATTATCTTTGTTATTGTCATCACAAAGTATTTCCATTAGCAAGGCTACCACACTTATTATTTAGTAAATGGAACAATGAAGATAGTCCGGGATCGAGGGTCCCACCTCGGGTCTAATGAGACGGCGTACTCAATTTGCGTATACTACATCTCATGACATTGCTTGGGAAGGTTCTGGGGTAGTCGGGTCCCATTCATGCGAGTTCTAGGCATTTAGGCCATTCTTTCACTATTCATGATCCTTTGATTCAATTCTTCTGAGTGAATAGTAGAAAATTTTGAAGGTGGATTTCTAGAATTAGAGAGGTCCCCGAGGCGCGTAGCCAAGTCTAGTACTCCTAGGGCATGCCAAGAAAGAAAGGAAAAACCTTACATACCTTTTCCGCTTCGTTCACGTCTCCGAATCTCCGTTCCAATTTCGCCAAAATCTACAATTTGGTCACATTTACCAAATGTTAACTTAAGCATTTAGAAGCTGAATTTCAAAGTAACCATTTGTCTGCCGGAATTTCGGCAGCACTTCCCCTGTAAACACTCCATTCCACCAAGTTTAACTTGGCCAATTCCAATCAACAACAATCCGGGAATTCAACCCGGCCAAACTAACAACACATTATCAACAACCATACTAACAATTTCCACATTCAATCCAAGTCACATTCTAACAATTCAATTAACATCCTACTTCCTTCAAGATCTTCCAACTTCAATAAAAGCGATAACAACATCATAATTTATATTCCGACAACACCATACTAACAACATTATTTTTCATGCATACAAGAACATAATACTTAATTTAAATACTTCAATCACAAGTCTCCAACTCCTACAACTTCACAAGAATATTATGCATTCATTAGCAACATAGAATTCCCAACATAACAACAACCAATACATTAAATAAAATCAACTCATTTTCTTCCACACTTCAACAATTATACACGGCTACCACAAGCACAACCTCTCCAAAATTATTCGACTTCCATTCTCAACATAATATCCACATCAATAACAACTAACACTAGATAAAATAGTTAAAACATAATTCCTCCACACCCTACCTCAACCTATACCATTCGGCCAACTCCCCCTTAAGTATATTTTTCATGAATTCTCATAGTATCTACACTTTACAACAACAAACACACACACCACACAACACAACATATACACACACCCACGGCCATGCATGCCTTATGCAACCCACGGCCACCACCTCCACATTCATGTTCTCCATGAATTCCACTCATTTTGTACCCTACAACATGCATAAACATCCATAACATAAAAAGGAAGTGAATTCTTACCTTTTTCCTTGATTCTCTCTTGGCTTGGGTTGTGACTTTGTCCAACTTATGAATTTGTGTTTTTCTTGCTCTAACAATTATACCACTTTGTTAAGGACCCTTTGAATTAGTAGGAAAGTAATTTGAAGAAATTTTATCAATTTTTTCCTTGGAGTATTTTCTTGGCCGAAGGCCTCTTTGATTTCTCCTTCTTTTCTTGTTCTTCTTTTTCTTGAATTTTCTAGAAATTTTTTGGATAATAAGATGACTTAGTCATCTTTAAATGGTGCATTTAAATCTTGTATGGGCTAAGCCCATGGTTGGACGGCCAACTAGGCCCAAAACTTGAGTCCATCTCTTTTTTTTTTTTTTTTTTTTTTTGCGACTCATAAAAAATATTCTCCAAATTCCGAATTTACCCCTAGCATTCCTTTATGTTTCTATGAGTCGTATTCCATAGAACTAAATTCCAAATTCCAAATTTAGCCTTCCCGAATATTTCCTTTATATTTCATAATGAGGCGTCATATGCCAAACAAAACAAAAATTTTCCTTTATGTCCCTTGCGCCTCTCTTGATTATCCAATTGCACAAAATTCGGGATATAACATCCTTTCGTAAGAACATTCGTCCTCGAATGTTCGATTGAAATGTATAACGATACTTTGCTTTGTAACCATCTAGCACCGCTTAACATATCCATTGTCTTGAACTATCCAAATGCGCAAAAATGCGGGATATAACATCCTCCCTTAGAACTTGAAGATAGTTCATTCGTCTAACACGTTCTCCCCCCCGAATGTTCGATTAGGTACACCTATGCTCCTTAAATAATGATACTTCGGGATCTTCTACATCTCCTCTATGTATCTAACCATCTAGCACTAATTTCTTAGATTAACCTCACATCGTCATCATATATATATTTATGAAATTTTGGGATAGGCCGTGGGGGTCACCCATCCTGAAATTGCTCTTACCCTAGCACGCTTAACTTCGAAGCTTTGATATGTTCCAGTGTCTTAATGCTGGTGTTTTTGTCTCCGTTCTCCCGCGCTACCTTTATCACGTCATATAGGACAAGTTGGGGTCTTAGCAGTTTTCAACACGTCCACGTAACACGTCTTTTCTTTTAATTACCCTTCTACCCTCCGTGATCCCTAGTATTTCTTATGGCTACTTTTTGTCCTAAATTTCCCAAATTCCTAATACGTTTAGTAATACAAAGAACGGTGCATGATAAAGTAAAATCCAGTTTAATTTAATACCCACATATCGTAGAAAAATTGTCGAAAGCGCACCGTGGCCGCATCCGTGGAAGGTTCGGGGATCCCGCCGTCCCCGCCAACGAGTATATACGGTGCGGAGGGCCGGCGAACCGGGTGCTCCTCCTCCGCCCTCGACCGCGGCCCGCCGGAGCCCGGGAAGTCCGTCCGGGTGAGGACGCACGAGAAGATGAGGAACCGGCCACCGATCCCGTAGGTCGACCCTCACCTCTACCTCGCATCGAGGGCGCTCACGCATTTTATGCCCCATCCGTCCGCAAGCATAACAAGCATCCGAGCCCGTGCGGATCGTCCCGAATGCATCCTCCCGCACCGGTTGCACCGGGTGGGGGCGGCCTCATTTGGCCGGATCTACCGCCGTACCTGGGGCTCGAAACCTCGGATCGCTCCCCGGCCTCGTCCCTCTCTATCCTCACTTCTAGCTCCGAAAGATCCGGCCCTTTCCCCGGAGCTCCTATCAAAATAACGCTCACTCTTCTCGCGACCGATGTTGTTCTTCCGTGTTCGGGCATGAGCTTGGATGCGAGCAATGGTCATCCCATCCTGGAGCGAAGCTGTCAAACATTCCTTAATTATGTGTGGCCCCAACCCACTCACAAATCGGTGCACATGATCTCCCATATCAGCTATCATGGCTGGGGCATACCTGGCTAGTGAGTTGAAGCGAAGGCTGTATTCCCGGACACTCATATTTCCTTGTTTAAGATTTAAGAACATATCAGCTCGAGCTCGTCGAACCTCCGGCGGTAAGAAATGTCGCAGAAATGCCTCCGTAAACTCCTGCCAAACCGGGGGAGGGGCATTTGCTCCCCTAGAGGATATCCAGCTATTATACCACAAGACTGCTATATCTCGCAACCGGTACGATGCCAATTCCACTGATTCTGTGTCTGAAGCATGTATGATCCTCAGTGTCCTCAACATCTCATCTATGAAATTCTGCGGGTCCTCCTCTGGTTTCGAGCCATAGAACTCCGGAGGGTTTAGGGCAATAAAATCACGGGCCCTCGCACTCACCGCCCTATCTCCCGGGTCCGTATCTCGCCGCTGAGCCTGTGCGGCAACTAACTGGGTCAATAACCGGACGGCCTCTCGCCATCCGCCGGCCCGAGCCGCCGGGCGGTGGGGACCGGAGGAACCGGGGCCGGGGCCGGTGGCGGGAGCCGGAACTCCTCTCTCGCCTCCGCCGACACGGGGGAGCATGAAAAGTCCGGGACGGAGCCTCGTCATCGCGAGACTCGCCTTTCTCTAGTTCCGCCGGTGGGCCCCCGTTCGACTCTTTTCGGCCACCGTCTTGCCCCTCCGGCCCCCGTAGCCTTCCTCTTTCATCGGCATTTACCGAAACCATAACATAACATTAGGAAAAGAATATGGAAACTCGGTAACATAGCTCTATCGCACGATCTAGAGTAAAGGAAGGTCATATTTCCTAAATGCCCTGCGTTGCAGCCCCTCGTCTATAAACGTGGCGCGCTACACACCCATAGACGGACTCTACCGGACACGGCTCGTAGACAAACCCCTAGACCGCCGCTCTCGATACCACTTTGTCACGACCCAACTAGGGTGTGATGGGCACCCGATACTGTGTACCGAGCACCCCTTATCTTATATCATGTTCTTGCGCACATAAATTATCCGCTACATATTTACTTAGCATTATTATTATCATCATTATTAAGAACATGTATTAATAAACTTTACTGACTTACTATACTTCGACGGAGAATAAACTTTATACAAAAACACCTGACTGAACAGATCTGTCTACGAGCCTCTAACAAAATACATAAGATAAAAAAGAAGGGCCGGATGCTGCCGTGCCCGAATATGTACACAAAAGTAGTACCACTAGACTGGAGCTCCGGATCAACTGGAGCACTTCAATAAACTGCTGGAGAGCTCCTAGGGGATCAAGTCCGTCCACCTCGCTACCTCGCGCGGCATGAAACGCAGCGTCCGCAAAGGGGACGATGCACGAGTAATGTACCGAGTATGTAAGGCATAAGTAATATCACAAGATCATATAAAGAACATAAAAATACACCATAGGAAAGTAACTTAGCCTCGTGTCTCTATTTATCTACTCGGGGAATATTATACGAATTAACCTTATCGTCCGGAGTAATGTATTGATACCGCAAGCAGACCGCCCGCCCACGAAGGTGCGGTGTATCACCGCCCGACCCCGACCGCCGCCCGACCTTATAGGTGCGGTGGATTACTTTGTAAGCAGTCTATAGGATGAAGAAGTAATCTGTTATCTGAGTGCCCCCTTTGAGGCGGATGCCATGCATGCTAACAAAAAAAAACTGCGTAAATATATGTAAATAACCGCCCGCCCCGTAGGTACGGTGTAATGAGCCCGCGTCCGGTGCCTCCCGCGTCCGGGTGTAATCGCCCACCGCGGTGGTGATCGCCCGCCGCCATGTAGGCACGGTGCTATAAAAAAACATACTTTATAAAGCATGCATGAGAGCCCAAGTGAAAACTGCAACTTTATCGGAGTGACGTAAGGTCGGTAACCTCCGATTACATTATGGAATAATCAGGATCGCTCTGTCTCACCTTGAAGGAACCAATCTTATAAGGTGAGACTATCAAAAAGAATGACATTAAGAGAATCATGGAATAAGATTATAAACCTAAAAAAAACATTTATCCATACACTTTAGAATTCTCAGGAAGTAAAGTTATAATAAAACAAAATTGAAGTCAAAGACTTACTGAACAATTTCATGCTCGTATTGAATTACTACCTTGAAACTTTTAGCCTTATACTTATTCTTGACATACTTGGCTTAATCATGTTCTCTTCTTTATTATCTTTGTTATTGTCATCACAAAGTATTTCCATTAGCAAGGTTACCACACTTATTATTTAGTAAGTGGAACAATGAAGATAATCCGGGATCGAGGGTCCCACCTCGGGTCTAATGAGACGGCGTGCTCAATTTGCGTATACTACGTCTCATGACATTGGTTGGGAAGGTTCTGGGGCAGTCGGGTCCCATTCATGCGAGTTCTAGGCATTTAGGCCATTCTTTCACTATTCATGATCCTTTGATTCAATTCTTCTGAGTGAATAGTAGAAAATTTTGAAGGTGGATTTCTAGAATTAGAGAGGTCCCGAGGCGCGTAGCCAAGTCTAGTACTCCTAGGCATGCCAAGAAAGAAAGGAAAACCTTACATACCTTTTCCGCTTCGTTCACGTCTCCGAATCTCCGTTCCAATTTCGCCAAAATCTACAATTTGGTCACATTTACCAAATGTTAACTTAAGCATTTAGAAGTTGAATTTCAAAGTAACCATTTGTCCGCCGGAATTTCGGCAAAGACTTCCCCCGTAAACACTCCATTCCACCAAGTTTAACTTGGCCAATTCCAATCAACAACAATCCGGGAATTCAACCCGGCCAAACTAACAACACATTATCAACAACCATACTAACAATTTCCACATTCAATCCAAGTCACATTCTAACAATTCAATTAACATCCTACTTCCTTTAAAGCTTTCCAACTCCAATAAAACAATAACAACATCATAATTTATATTACAACAACACCATACTAACAATATTATTTTTCATGCATACAAGAACATAATACTTAATTTAAATACTTCAATCACAAGTCTCCAACTCCTACAACTTCACAAGAATATTATGCATTCACTAGCAACATAGAATTCACAACATAACAACAACCAATGCATTAAATAAAATCAACTCATTTTCTTCCACACTTCAACAATTATACACGGCTACCACAAGCACAACCTCTCCGAAATTATTCGACTTCCATTCTCAACATAATATCCACATCAATAACAACTAACACGAGATAAAGTAGTTAAAACATAATTCCTCCACACCCTACCTTAACCTATACCATTCGGCCAACTTCCTCCTTAGGTATATTTTTCATGAATTCTCATAATATCTACACTTTACAACAACAAACACACACACCACACAACACAACACAACACACAACATATACACACACCCACGGCCATGCATGCCTTATGCAACCCACGGCCACCACCTCCACATTCATGTTCTCCATGAATTCCACTCATTTTGTACCCTACAACATGCATAAACATCCATAACATAAAAAGGATGATGAATTCTTACCTTGTTCCTTCAACTCTTCTCTTGGCTTGGTTGTGACTTTGTATGAACTAGTGGTTTTCTTACTCTAACAATTATACCACGTTAACGGGGGCCCTTGAATTAGTAGGAAAGTAATTTGAAGAAATTTTTATCAATTTTTTCCTTGGAAATTTTTCTTGGCCGAGAGGCCTCTTGATTTCTCCTTCTTTTCTTGTTCTTCTTTTTCTTGAGTTTTCTAGAAATTTTTTGGATAATAAGATGACTTAGTCATCTTTAAATGGTGCAATTTAAATCCCCCATGGGCTAAGCCCATGGGCATGGCTGTCATTGGCCATCTCTTTTGAAAGAAAAACCAAGCCCAAATGTTATTCTTTCATGCCAAGTTGTAATCCATAGAACTAAATTCCAAATTCCAAATTTACCCTTCGCCTTCCTTTATATTTCCATGAGGCGTCGTGCGAATTTTCCTTTATGCCCTTGGCCTCTCTTGATAATTCCGCTTCCAAATTCTTCATAAGCCTTTCGTATGCTTAACAACATGAAAAATACGGCCTTGCTTGCTGTCCTCCCGCAATTGTCTTGAACTATCCAAATGCGCAAAAATGCGGGATATAACAGTGTCGACCCGAGCCGGGCCCGCCCATGGAAAACGTAGTCATCATACATCATGGAATCATTTTTGAACATATCGAAGCGATCCGATTCTGTCTGTGAAAGTTACGGACTTTCGTAGTTTTCGGAATCCTTTAGAACAAAACTCTTTTAAAACTAAACTTTTATGCAACTTTTGAAACTTAGACATACAAAAGACATAAGGACCAATATTTCATCATATCAAGCATACGAAGACCAAGAAACAAATGAGAATCACGAGACATGGTCGGATCGTGAGAGTAGACTTTCCTCGAGGCTCGTGTCATAGCCTATTTACGACTAAAGGCATGCCAAAAGAAGGAAGGTCCAAGCTTTACATACCTCAAACGCTTCCAAAGCTACTCCAAACTCAAGCTAATCACGACCTACGCCTCGGGCTCCCCAAGGTCTACAAATACGTCAACGGATATCAAATATTAGCTATAGCCGTTTGGGCATTTAATTCCAAATTAGCCCTTAATTCTACAGAAATTTAAAAGATTTCCCTCGTAAATAGGCCAACCCCGAGAATTTAACTTGGCCAAATCAACAACAACAACATCAACAACCAACCTAGCAACATCAATAATCAATTCCAAATGAATTCTAGCATTAAATACTCTTTCTACATAATCCAACAACATTCATTATATTCAATTCAACGGCTTACCTTCAAGCCAACATCAACGCTTATACATTCAAATACTAACTCGAGCCCATACCAACAATATTCAAGGACATTTCAAACAAGTCATACCACATTTCAAACATCCCAAATAATACTCCAACTCACCCGAAACAAATTCCCAACCCGAGAACACAACTATAACCCATTCCTCACTTCCAAATCAAGATTTGCACCAACAATCCACATTCTAATAATGCTATTCTTATAAATATGGAAATTGCATTAAATGCACATAATCCTCCAAATCAGCCCGCAATACTTACAACATCAATTCGAGTCATTAAACTCTTATCGTCAACATAGAATTCATAACGACAACAACTAAAACGATAAGTAATATTAATTCATTCTTTGTCACACATGGGAGGTTCCATTCGGCCAACATACCAACATGCACATATTGATAATTCTCATTCATTTCTTCACCCTACAATGATCACAACATGCTAACTAAACTTCAATTCATTACTCCAATACAACACAACACACACACACACCTCACACGCGGCTAACATACCATGCACACGACTCACTTCCAACATACCCTATTTCATGATTTTTCATCCATTTTAGCATACTACAACATGCATACAACATTTATAACACATAAACATGATTAAAATCTCACCTTTCTTCTTCAACTCCACACTAGGCTAGGGTTTGCAAGGATGAGAACGGATGATTGGATGACCCGAACAACACTTCCACGTTACTTAGGGACCTCAAATTAGTGGATTTGCATCAACAAAATAATTTTGGGATGGCTAGAATTGGACCTCAATTTTGGGTGTTCTTGGCCGAGAGCCTTGATGATGTTGCTCAATAACTTCTTTTTTTTTTCTAAGTGTTGGAATGAAAAGAGATGACTTAGAAGTCATCTTTTGTGCTATTATACGCATTGCACAATGTTGTCCTTGGACCACATATGTGTTGGACCAATTAAAATTGTCCACAA
This sequence comes from Lycium ferocissimum, assembly GCF_029784015.1. Lineage (NCBI taxonomy): Eukaryota > Viridiplantae > Streptophyta > Magnoliopsida > Solanales > Solanaceae > Lycium > Lycium ferocissimum. The sequence continues at coordinate 4,151,444 of NC_081352.1, forward strand.
ATTGTGTGGGCCAACTCCCACACCACACGGCCAAAGCAAGGAAAATGCATGATTTTCAACTTCCAATTATATCACTTTTGGTTCCAAATTTTCCTAAGTGTTCCATGCAAACAAATTCATGAACAACTTATGTCTCAAAATAAAATCGAAGGTCAAAAGTCTCGACTTTGTATCCCGGAATGGTTTTGGCCCTAACTTATCATAGTCAATCCGGATTGTCCCGACGTACAAAATGCGGGATATAACATCCTCCCCCCTTTAGAACATTCGTCCTCGAATGTTAAATTAGCCTTACGGGATCTATATAAACACTCTGGGAGTTTCTTTTACAATTATCACGGTTCATACATCAATCAAGATAACCAATTAAAGAGTCTAAATTACTCCGTACTGCGCATCCGTGCCTCCCCGATCCCGTCTCACCGGGTCAACGATATAGGCGGTTCGATGGACCGCCGTAACCGGAGGCTCGCCACGACCTCTCCCACGGCCGGGGCGGTCGGCGTGCTCCCGCCCTATCGGGCGCATAGCTACGGAAGGGGAAGAAGAACCAGCAGCTGACTCAGTAAGCTGGGCTGCACCACCTGGATCGCCCCTGTACGGACACTCTCTCTTAAAATGACCCTGGCCGCCATAAGTAAAACAAGTGCCCGTGGCACGATAACACTCCCCAGGGTGATGCCTCCCACAGTAGGAACACAGAGGTTTGGGCGGCCTCATCTGACTACTGGAACCTCTGTCCAACTGTGAGCCTGAAACCCCGGGAGCTCGGCTCGCCCCTCGAATACCCCGCACTATCCGATCTCCCCGCCGCGAACCGGGGGGGGGGTGTACTCCGTGCTGGCCGGGAAGTACCGCGATGCGTCGCCGCCGAGGCCGCCGCCCCGAGACTCTCCGGAATCACCCGGCCATCTAGCCCTCTTGGGCCAGCCCCCATCATAATCTCTATCGGCCGACGCCCCCCGTGTCGCTCCTCCACACTCGGGCATGTGCTCGAATCCGTGCAATGTCCATCCCCAATCTGGCCGCCATCACCGTACAATCGTCAACCGGTTAGTCATCATACCCCCTCATCACATACCGGTGCATCCGGTCGGCCGTATTCACATAAGCGGGCGCGATATCCGGCCGCCGAATCAAACCCGCACTATACTCCCGACGTCGCCCCCCCCTCGCTCAACAGCATAACCTGCCTACCCCCGGCCCGCCCTCACCCCAGAGTAGAAATGGGCTAGGGAAGGCCTCCGTAAACCGTCCCACAATGCTAGAGGGCACCCTCACCTCTCGGACAACATCCGTGACTCGTACCGCTAGGCCACTACATCGTGCAACCGATAGGATGCCATCTCAATGCATCTCCCCGTCTCCGGAAGCATTAATCAATCGCTGGTACGCCGCACCGTCGGACGAACTCCCGACCGTCCTCTCGCGGCTTTTGACCCGAAAACTCTACCGGGGCCACAAAGCTGCAAAATCACGGGCCTTCCGATCGTCATATCTATCCGCACGATCACCCCTCGATCCGTGCCCGTGAACCCGGCCGCCATCAATTCCGGTCAACAACTTCGGACCGCATCTCGCATCGCCCGATCCTCCGCCCCCGCTTCGAGGGAGCCGAGGCGCGGGCGCTCGAACCTCGTGGGCCGGCGTGGAGCCGCCCCCCGTCCCCGGTACCGTGGGTCGCTCCAAATCCCTCCGATACCGTGTGGCAGCGTAACCGGGCCGTCGGGGGCACAACCTTTTGGCACTTCCGCCGCGGGCCCCGGTAACTCTCTAGGCCAAGTCGGTCCCCCCTACCGCCGTAGAATTGCCCCCTTTCCAAGGGGCCGTGGCCTTCTCGAGGCATCGCCGAAATCATAACAATCGGTTGGAGGGGTCGTCCCCGATAATATAGCTCTATCGCACGATCTAAGATCGAAGGAAAGATAACATCCTAAATGCCCCGTAGCCTCCTCGTTTATAGACGTGGTGCACAACACACCGATAAACAAGGCTCTACGAGACACGATCTGTAGGCATTCTTAGGACGAACGCTCGACACCACTCGTCACGACCCAACCCCGTAGGCCGTGACTAGTGCCCGAGCTGGGCACCCATACGCGCTCACTAACTAGATTCGGCATACAGATGACCCGTACATAAATCCGTATTAGACGTGGCTCCAAACTGACGCATACAAACATGTACTGCACAGAAGCCGGCAAGGCTATCATAATATACATAACGTAGCAAGGCATAAATACACGCAACCGACAAGGCTACCACGGCGGATGGGCCGCCCAAACACAACTTACTCACGCATCCGAACAAAACTGTACATAACCCACATCTATGTCTACGTACCTCTCAATGAGTAACAAAGAGAATCGATGATGATGGGACGGGGCCCGTCGTACCCCCCGAATAAACATAATCATGTACATTGGAAGAGTATATACCCAAAATATTGGCTCCCGGTAACAAAGGGAGCACTCGAACAGCGAATGGAAATCCTACGCCGTGATCACCAAAACGCGTATCCGTACCGCGGGCATGAAACGCAACCCCCGAAGACAGACGGGGTCGCATTTAAATATGTACCGAGTATGCAAAGCGAAGGTACAAGAAATCGAACCGAGTCATGATCGAAAATGTACGATTGCAAGTAGATATAATAACCGAAATACCAAAGCGCTTGCGTCGACATACAAATCATACATATGAGGTACAGAAGGCAAATATAATGATCATCATATACATACCGTAACACATCATAACATCATAACCGATCATATGAGATGCCATTAACCGATGTGGGATTGGCCTAAACCAATGTGGGATTGGCCTAAACCAGTGTAGAATGTTACCTCACTCCTGGGTTTGCCCCACCACCGGCTCTGATTCCAACTGAGCATATTCCAGAGTCCATACATATAACATATAACGTAGCATATATACACTGTACCCGGCCGAAAGGGGTTCGGCGTACTGAACACATCATACTTCAAAATACAGCATAGTACGCATAATAACATAACCGGCCCGGGACTTGGCGAAAAATGTAACAACAAAATACACGAACAGAGTTATGAGTAACCAAATACAGTTTAAAATAATTTCCAAGACTTAATATGTTAATCACAACGAACCATCATTTACAAGCCAAAACAGTAGTCAAATCAGATTTTTCTTCCGAATATCACTCGGGAACATATCAAACCGAACTTCAGAAATCATAGTTACGTATCGGAATCATTATTTCGGACTGAACAGACAAATATATAATTATACTCGGGGGTAGGAAATGTAGTCATATTGAATTCTTTCAATCGCCATCAGAGTTATACAGAAGAAGATCGCGGGGCCCACGGACGAGCGTCAACCCAATTCGGGCCCGCCTACGAAAATCATAGTCATCATATGTTACCGAATCATTATTACAACCTCAAAAGATAAGTAAACTGATCGTACTTGAAATCGGAATAATAGTCATGTCATATCCTTTCTAAAGTCGTCAGAAGTACATAAGGAAAGTCGCGGGGCCCACGGAGAGGTGTCGACCCGAGCCGGGCCCGCCCATGGAAAACGTAGTCATCATAAATCATGGAATCATTTTTTAGCATATCGAAGCTATCCGGTTCTGTCTGTGAAAGTTACGGACTTTTGTAGTTTTCGAAATCCTTTAGGAACAAAACTCTTTTAAAAACTAAACTTTTATGCAACTTTTGAAACTTAGACATACAAAAGACATAAGGACCAATATTTCATCATATCAAGCATACGAAGACCAAGAAACAAATAAGAATCACAGACATGGTCGGATCGTGAGAGTAGACTTTCCTCGAGGCTCGTGTCATAGCCTATTTACGACTAAGGCATGCCAAAAGAAGGAAGGGCCAAGCTTTACATACCTCAAACGCTTCCAAAGCTACTCCAAACTCAAGCTAATCACGACCTACGCCTCGGGCTCCCCAAGGTCTACAAATACGTCAACGGATATCAAATATTAGCTATAGCCATTTGGGCATTTAATTCCAAATTAGCCCTTAATTCTACGAAATTTGGGCAAGATTTCCCCTGTAAATAGGCCAACCCCGAGAATTTAACTCGGCCAAATCAACAACAACAACATCAACAACCAACCTAGCAACGTCAATAATCAATTCAAAATGAATTCTAGCATTAAATACGCTTTCTACGTAATCCAACAACATTCATTATATTCAACTCAACGACTTACCTTCAAGCCAACACCAACGCTTATACATTCAAATACTAACCCGAGCCCATACCAACAATATTCAAGGACATTTCAAACAAGTCATACCACATTTCAAACATCCCAAATAATACTCCAACTCACCCGAAAACAGTCCCCAACCCGAGAACACAACTATAACCCATTCCTCACTTCCAAATCATGATTTGCACCAACAATCCACATTCTAATAATGCTATTCTTATAAATATGGAAATTGCATTAAATGCACATAATCCTCCAAATCAGCCCGCAATACTTACAACATCAATTCGAGTCATTAAACTCTTATCGTCAACATAGAATTCATAACGACAACAACTAAAACGATAAGTAATATTAATTCATTCTTTGTCACACATGGGAGGTTCCATTCGGCCAACATACCAACATGCACATATTGATAATTCTCATTCATTTCTTCACCCTACAATGATCACAACATGCTAACTAAACTTCAATTCATTACTCCAATACAACACAACACACACACACCTCACACGGCTAACATACCATGCACACGACTCACTTCCAACATACCCTATTTCATGATTTTTCATCCATTTTAGCATACTACAACATGCATACAACATTTATAACACATAAAACATGATTAAAATCTCACCTTTCTTCTTCAACTCCACACTAGGCTAGGGTTTGCAAGGATGAGAACGGATGATTGGATGACCGAACAACACTTCCACGTTACTTAGGGACCTCAAATTAGTGGATTTGCATCAACAAAATAATTTTGGGATGGCTAGAATTGGACCTCAATTTTGGGTGTTCTTGGCCGAGAGCCTTGATGATGTTGCTCTTCAACTTTTTTTTTTTTCTAAGTGTTGGAATGAAAAGAGATGACTTAGAAGTCATCTTTTGTGCTATTATATGCATTGCACAAGTGTCCTTGGCCCACACATGTGTTGGGCCAATTAAAATTGTCCACAAATTGTGTGGGCCAACTCCCATACCACACGGCCAAAGCAAGGAAAATGCATGATTTTCAACTTCCAATTATATCACTTTTGGTCCCAAATTTTCCTAAGTATTCCTTGCAAACAAATTCATGACCAACTTATGTCTCAAAATAAAATCGAAGGTCAAAAGTCTCGACTTTGTATCCCGGAATGGTTTTGGCCCTAACTTATCATAGTCAATCCAGATTGTCCCGACGTACAAAATGCGGGATATAACAACAACGGTATCATATGACGGGACAGGGCCTCGCCGTACCCCTGAATAGACGTATACATATACAACGAAAGAGTCTGTACCAAAATATAGGCTCCGGAACAAGGGAGCACTCCAAGACAATCGAATGGAAATCCTAAGCTGGCGGATCACCAAAACGAGTATCCGTACGCGGGCATGAAACGCGACCCCGAAGAAAGGGAGTCGATACGGAATATGTACCGAGCATGTAAAGCATGAAATACGGTAAATAGGATCGTCGAAATAAGGAGTATAGAAAATTAGTACGGTAACGAAAAAACCATAAGGCTTGCCTCTGAAACATAAATCATGCGTGTCAATATCATACCCAGCCCATTATGGGACTGAGCGACATAATTAAATGATCATCATGTACATATGCATATATAACGTGTCCTGTCCCTCTCGTGAGGGATTCGGTAAATAAAATCATTATATACATGTACATATAACGTGTCCCGGCCTTCTAGTGAGGGACTCAGTCGTGTCCCGGCCCTCTAGTGAGGGACTCGGTGAATAGAATCATCATATGCCATCTGGCCGCCACCCCCGTATCATCATATCATCATGTCATCAGATCATCATATACATATACATATAACGTGTCCCAGCCCTCTAGTGAGGGACTCGGTGAATAATGCAGGGAAGTTGTGCATGAATATGTGTCCTGGCCCGGGACTCAGTGAAAGAAGTAATAACAGCTTGCACGAGCAGAGTAGTGAGAAACCATATGCACATAAAATCATCTTTTAAGACTCTATAGACAAGTAGACAAATCAATGCTCAAGTGTCAAATGATAGTCATGTTAAATCCGTTCTAAATTCCATTAGGTCTACGTTAAAGAGAATCTCAGGGGTCGTAGACATGTATCAACCCAATTCGAGCCCGCCCATGAAAGTTACGGACATTATTCATTATAGAATCTTTTACGAACGTATCAAACCAATCCGAGCCCGCTTATGAAAGTTACGGGCATTACTCATTATAGAATCCTTTAGGAATAGGAACTCTTTATGCATCATTCAATATCCAATCATACAAAAGACTCGAGGGCAATGGCTCGACCATATTAAGAAGGCTAATATCAAGAAGTGAATAAGAATCATAAACATGCTCAGACCTTATGAATAGAGTTACCCCGAGGCTTGTATCGCATCTTACTTACATCTAGGACATGCCAAAAGAAAGAAAGGATAGGCTTTACATGCCCCGAGGATTGATGACTTATTTGACCAATTACAAGGCGCCAGATGGTTTTCAAAGATAGATTTGAGATTCGGGCATCATCAAGTGAGAGTTAGGGAGAAAGATATCCCTAAGACAGCCTTCAGAACAAGATATGGCCATTTTGAGTTCCGGGTAATGTCATTTCGGCTAACTAATGCACCGGCAGTATTTATGGATTTAATGAACAATATGTTTAGGCCCTTACTAGATTTATTTGTGATTGTATTCATTGATGATATCCTGGTGTATTCTAGGTCCGAGGCAGAACATGCGGATCATTTGCGTACTGTCCTTAGAGTTCTTCAAACTCGAGAGTTATTCGCCAAATTTTCTAAGTGTGAGTTTTAGTTGAACTCAGCGACATTTTTGGGGCATATTGTTTCAGCTGATGGTATTCGGGTAGATATCCACAAGGTTGAGGCCGTGAAGACTTGGCCAAGGCCCACGACTCCTACTGAGGTTCGTAGTTTTATGGGCTTAGCAGGTTATTACAGGAGATTTGTAGAAGGCTTTTCTTCTATTTCTGCACCACTCCAAAAGCTGACCCAGAAAACAGCAAAGTTTCAGTGGACAGATGCTTGGGAACATGGTTTCTAAGAGCTAAAGGATAGGTTAACTTCTGCCCCAGTCCTGACACTTCCAGAGGGATTGGAAGGTTATGTTGTTTATTGCGATGCTTCAGGCATTGGGCTAGGCTGTGTATTGATGCAACATGGTAAGGTGATTGCGTATGCTTCAAGGCAATTACGGAAACATGAGAAAAATTATCCAACCCATGACCTTGAATTGGTCAAGTGATTCATGCATTAAAGATGTGGAGACATTATTTGTATGGTGTCCATATGGATATTTATACAGATCATAAGAGCCTTCAGTATATCTTCAAGCAGAAAAAGTTGAATTTGCGGTAACGACGATGGTTGGAATTGCTAAAAGATTATGATGTTGATATCCTATATCACCCCGGAAAGGCGAATGTTATGGCTGATGCTCTTAGCCGTAGATCTATGGAAAGTTTGCGTGATGTTCGGCCAGAGAAAAGAGTAATGGCTCGTGAGCTGCTGCAGTTAGCTAGCCTAGGATTTCGAGTAGTGAACTCAGGTAGTATGGGAGCTACCATTCAGAACTCAGCAGTCTCATCGCTAGTAGTGGAAGTGAAGAAGCGACAGTATGAATATCCCATGCTAATTCATTACAGAGATACACTCCCTCAGAAGGAGAAGTCATTATTTGAGATCTCAGGAGATGGAGTTCTCCGATGCCGAGGCAGATTATGTGTTCCCGATGTGGCAGAATTACGCCACCAAATATTGAGAGAAGCTCATTGTTCCCGTTATTCTGTCCACCCAGGAGCAACAAAAATGTATCATGATCTTAAATCTATCTATTGGTGGAATGGAATGAAGAAGGATAAAGCGGAATTTGTAGCTCAATGTCCCAACTGTCAACAAGTGAAAATCGAGCATCAAAAGTCGGGCGGATTGTTGCAAGCTATAGAAATTCCAACTTGGAAGTGGGAAGTAATTAACATGGACTTCATTACAGGCTTACCCCGTTCTCGACGTAAGTATGATTCTATATCGGTGATTGTGGATAGACTCACGAAGTCAGCTCATTTCTTGCTAGTCAGAACTACATATATGGCAGAAGATTATGCAAAGCTTTATGTTAAAGAGATAATGCGACTTCACGGTGTTCCAGTATCTATTATCTCTGATAGAGGGACTCAGTTTACAGCCAATTTTTGGAAATCTTTCCAAGAAGGTTTGGGGACTCGGGTGAGTCTTAGCACAGCATTTCACCCACAGACTGATGGACAAGCTGAGCGTACCATTCAGACCCTTGAGGATATACTACGGGCATGTATACTCGATTTTTGAGGTAGTTGGGATGATTATTTACCACTTATTGGATTTGCTTATAACAATAGTTATCATTCTAGCATCCAAATGGCACCGTATGAGGCGTTATATGGGCGAAAGTGTAGATCCCCAATTGGGTGGTTTTAACTAGGAGAGACTAAACTGATAGGGCCGGACTTGGTCCAGCAAGCCATAGAGAAATTTAAGCTCATACAAGATTGGTTATTAGCAGCTCAAAGTCATCAAAAGTCCTATGCGGATAATCGTTAAAGGGACTTAGAGTTCCAAGTAAAAGATTGGGTATTCTTAAAGGTGTCTCCATTGAAGGGCGTTATGAGATTTGGCAAGAAGGGGAAGCTTAGTCCCCGGTACATTGGGCCTTATGAGATTATACACAAGGTAGGCGAGGTGGCTTACAAATTAGATCTACCTCCTGATTTGGAGTCAGTCCATCCGGTTTTCCATGTCTCAATGCTCCGTAAGTGTGTCGGAGATCCTACTACGATCGTGCCAGTAGATGATGTTCAAGTGATAGAAAAGTTAACTTATGAAGAGGTACCCATTGCCATATTACATAGGCAAGTACGGAGGCTTAGAAACAAAGAAGTGGCTTCAATTAAGGTTTTGTGGAGAAACAACAACCAAGAAGAAATGACTTGGGAAGCGGAAGAAAATATGAAGTCCAATAACCTGCACTTATTTCAACCCCCGGAAGAGATCCAAGATGAGACATCAAGATCATGAGGTATGTATGTTTTCTTTTTATGCATTTGGGTCATGTGTGGCCAAACTTTATTGCTATGATGTTATGGCCCTGTGAGGCATTGTTATTATAGGCTGTTGCAACAGGATGGTAGTGCCATATTACAGGGAAAACTCTGGCGAAATTTTCATAGAAGCACTTAACATTCGAGGACGGATGTTCTTAAGGGGGGGAGAATGTTACACCTCAAAAAAAATTTCTGTTGATGCACAATGAATAGGCTAACAAAGGGCACGAAGTATATGATGTTTTAATAAGTAAGAAATAGCATTTGATGATCCTAATTGAGATTCCAAAGACATTCAAGCTAAGAGAAGAAAGTTTGCCAAGAAAGGCAAGGTATACGTTATGTATCGGAAAGGATTTACGAGTAACAAGTTACTGATGACTTAATGATGTCTTGGAGAAGAGTTATACGTCCCTTAGATTGTTAATGAGGTGTTAAACAAGTATTAAGAAGGTTCCATAAGGATTGGACATCGAACGAGTCGACGAGATCGAGTTTCGGAAGAGCTGGGCATTATACGGCCCAACATACTGGCCTTATAAAATATACTGGCCGTATGTTAGGACATATATTCTGCCCAGAATGGTAGCCTCTATGGACCAAATCTACGGCCACACATACGGTCCATATAAATTATACGGACCGTATGTTGGTCCGTAGAACTGCGTCGGGACAGATTGGGAGTTATTAAAGAAGGGACCAAGTTTATTTCATTTTCACTCCCCTTCTCTCAAGAACTCTTTGGAATATTTCTCCACACCTTTCCCACAAGAACTCAAGAGAAATTGATGATCAACTTCATCAAACCAAGAGAATCAAGTGCAAGAAACTCATTAAGGTTCATCCAAGACAAGAAATCCAAGTGGAAGTGGAACTAAGGTTTTGCTCAAGTGAAGTGTTTCCACCCAAAGTCCATTCCTACACCAGCTAAGGTAAGTTTTATGGTCATTACATGTTGTTTATGGTATTGAGAGGTTGAAAGACTTGGATTGTAAAAGGAGATAGAAAATGGGTCATAAATGTGATAATAGTGGCATTTTGAGTAGTAGTTTGGAATGAGTCATGATTCTTTATATGTTGTGATTATAATTATGTTATAAATGATATTAAGAACATGGGATAGACATTGTATATGAGTGAATGTAACAGTGTGCTATGACCATGGGTATGGATGATTTGGATGATTTGAAGTGAATTGGGAAATATGGATAATGTAGGTGAATAAAGACTATTGCTTATGATGTTGTGAGTGTTATTATAGACGTTTGGGAGTTGATATATGATGTGGAGAAAGTTGTATAAACAAAGGAGATGCTACCCAATTTTCTCTAGCTTTAGTCAAGTATGCTAAGCTATCGATTATCTAATGTTAGTATAAACTCTAATGAAAGTAGAAATGTGAGCATTGAAGGAAAATGTTCAAGTGATAGAATAGCTAAACGAAAAGGTATGCAAGGCCAAACCTTCTTTCAATAAGGCATGGTCCCTTGGATATATATCTATTTTTTTATGAGTCTATATTGACCTCCAAATGATTCTACCTTTAAAGTTACTAAAGCTCATGATTCTCGTTATGTTTAGATTCTACTAAATTCCTTATATGATGGGTGATCCTCTAAGGATAGATGTAATGAGCCGACGATAGTATTGATGATGAAGATGCTAATGAGCTCTTATCTATATGCGTTTATGTATGACTATTATGTAACACCGAGCTCATATGGCCGGGTATGATATGTATTGCGCGCACACCATGGCAGTTGGGTACAGATAACCCTGAGCCTTGGTAGGGCCAGGTATGCATAATCACCGAGCCTTGCCATGGCCGGGTATGTGAAATACCGAGCCTTCCTGGTTGGCTATGCTATGAATATGAATATGAGTACGATTATGAATATGAATATGGATATGAAAATGTATATAAATATGGATACGAAAACGGATACGGATATGGATGTATGGATATGTGCATGTGTATGTACACAAACACGCATTAGAAATGGAAGGTCCCTATGAAAGACAAGTAAGTGTTTATGACGATGGTTCTACTACCTCCCATCTTATGCTATTTCTTATGTTGTCTCTTATGCTTCTATAATGATGTTGATTATGCTTTACATACTCAGTACATTCTTCGTACTGACGTCCTTTTGTTTGTGGACGCTGCGTCATGCCCGCAGGTGGCCAGGAAGACAGGCTTGATCCATAGCTTTATTACTCAGGGACTACGTAGCTGAGCTCCATCTCATTCGGAGCTACAGCTTTTGGTATCTATTCTTTTGTGTACATACTTATGGGCATGGAGGGGTCCTGTCCCGCCTATATAAAGTGACATACTCTTCTTAGAGGCTCACAGATGTGTGTATATGGTTAGATGTCTTTAGCCTTGTCGGCTTACATTTTGTATATCATTTTGATAGCCTCGTCAGCTTATGTACATTGATATGGGCATAGTTGTTGATGGTAATATAAATGTATTGTTGCCCAATGAGATTAGCATGAATGATGGATAGAAAGTTTGATTAAGCTATGTGGCTCACATAGATGAAAATGTGAATGTATGATAAGAGGTGCCGGGGTGGGTTAGCACCAGATACCCGTCATGGCCCTCCGGTTCGGTCGTGACAAAAGTGGTATCAGACCAATTCTGTCCTAGGGTGTGTCTACGAGCCGTGTCCAGTAGAGTCTTATTTATGGGTGTGTTGCGCGCCACACTTATAAACGGGGAGGTGCGGGCATTTTAGGAATGAATGACCTTCTTTCTTCGTAAGATCGTGCGACGAGCCATAATATAAGGATTTCTCTTTTATATATATATGTATTGTGTATTTTAGAGATTCGTAAAGAGAAAGGCTACGACAGCCCAAAAGGGCAAGACGCACGGTGAAAGCGGGCTAAAAGAGCACGCGCCAACGGTTGAAGAGGAAATATATGAGTCCCAGAATGCGGCTCAATCTCAGTCCTCTCATTCAGTGCCTATTTCTGAGGAGCATGAGGGAGCCTCAGCCCCAGCTCCAGTATCTCCAGCTCCTCCACCGGATGCTTCAAGCCAAGATGCAAAAAAGGCCATTCATTTGCTTACTCAGTTGGTTGCCGCCCAGACTCAGCGGCAAGGTACAGGGCAAGGTGATAGGGCTGTTAGTACGAGGGCCCGTCATTTTATTATCTTGAATCCTCCAAAATTCTTCGGATCAAAGCCGGATGAGGACCCTCAGAATTTTATTGATGGGATGTTGAGGACACTTCGGTTGATACATGCTTCGGACATCGAATCGGTAGAGTTAGCATCCTATCGATTGAGGAATGTTGCGGTTCATTGGTACACAGTTTGGATGGCTTCATGGGGAGCCAATGCACCTCCCCCGGTATGTCAGGAATTTGTAGATGCCTTCCTCCGACATTACTTACCTCCAGAAGTTCGGCGGGCTAAAGCCGATAAATTTCTGAATCTTAGGCAAGGGCGCTCTAGAGTATGAGTACGATTATGAATATGAATATGGATATAAAAATGTATATAAATACGGATATGAATACGTATACGGATATGGATGTATGGATATGTACATGTGTATGTACACAAACACACATTAGAAATGGAAGGTCCCTATGAAAGAAAAGTAAGTGTTTATGACGATGGTTCTACTACCTCCCATCTTATGCTATTTCTTATGTTGTCTCTTATGCTTCTATAATGATGTTGATTATGCTTTACATACTCAGTACATTCTTCGTACTGACATCCTTTTATTTGTGGACGCTGCGTCATGCCCGCAGGTGGCCAGGAAGACAGGCTTGATCCATAGCTTTATTACTCAGGGACTACGTAGTGGAGCTCCATCTCATTCGGACCTATAACTTTTGGTATCTATTCTTTTGTGTACATACTTATGGGCATGGAGGGGTCTTGTCCCGCCTATATGATGTGACATACTCTTCTTAGTGGCTCGTAGATGTGTGTATATGGTTAGATGTCTTTAGCCTTGTCGGTTTACATTTTGTATATCATTTTGATAGCCTCGTCGGCTTATGTACATTGATATGGGCATAGTTGTTGATGGTGATATAAATGTATTGTTGCCCAATGAGATTAGCATGAATGATGGATAGAAAGTATGATTAAGCTATGTGGCTCACCTAGATGAAAATGTGAATGTACGATAAGAGGTGCCCGGGTGGGTTAGCACCGGGTACCCGTCACGGCCCTCCGGTTGAGTCGTGACAACTCATCTTCTACTTTCTTCCTTTACCCAAGTTGTTCAACAACCAAACATTCTTGATAGCACAAACTAAGCATGAAAACTAACCTTTTATCTCATAGGAATGAGCTTTGGAGCAAGATACCAACTTGTGCAAAACCGTAGCAACAATACCCAAGTAGATCTTGAAATCTACTAACCCTAGTGAGCCTTCCAACACATGAACACTTCAATTCTTGCTATTAGATCTTTGTTTTCTCTTGGGTTTGAGTGTAATATGATTGGAGAAGGATTTGGAGCTCTCAAGACTTGTGGAAATGTGAAAAATAAAATAAAAGAACACGGGTCATCTATTTATACAAAAATTAAAAAGCTACCCGATGGACTTATACGGACCACTTATACGGTCCATATAATATTATACGGTTCGAATAAGTGGACCGTATAACACCACCATGAAAATACCCCTTTCTATAAGGGTCATGTTATATGGACCCCCTTATACAACCGTATAAGTGGTCGTATAACCCACTGTTTTTCGAAACTTTCTCTCGTTGATTCGTTTGACTTATAATCCTTGTGGAACCTTCTTGGCACTTATGTAACACTTCATTAACCATACAATAGGCCTTATAGCATCCCGTCATGACATTACTAAATACATATCAAGTCAACTATCGCGAAAACCTTTTCGCACACGTCTTGCATTTCACTTCCTTCAACGAACTTAGGCTCATATATTCATATAACTTTGAAATCTCATGGTGCGCACTTTAAGCTATCTAATAACCTCGTAAGGACTTCATGTTCATCTTAAACTGACATTAGTCCACTGACAAAGCAACAAAGTCTGGAATTTCCGAGATGTAATAATATATATATGTATATATATATATATATATATATATATATATATATATATAGATTGTACAGAGTTCATGATGTCATCCTTTCACGAGTCAGTATAAGTTCAGTTTGAGATATTTATAGGCCTTTACTATTCAGTATTATCCAGATACGAGTGCAGGGGTGTTTGATCATTAGAGATCAGGCACTCGTCATGGCTCATCAATTCGGGTCGTGACACAGTCCATCCCAATAATTACATCAAAATCCACCATCTCAAGTTCATACAAATCTGTCACGGTCTGATGACCTTTAATCACAACAACACAATCTCTGTACACTCTAGAAGCAATAACAGGAACACCCGAAGGTGTATCAACAGCAAAGGGTTCCAACAAAGGTTCGGGTTTCATACCCATATCAAGAGCAAAATAAGGTGTCACATAGGATAAATTTGAACCCGGATCAATCAATGAGTAAGCATTATGAGAACAGATGGTAAGGATACCTGTAACCACAGTGTCAGAAGCCTCAGTTGCCTCCCTACGAGTCAGCCCATAAAGTCGAGTTGTCCCTCCACCGGAAGTGTTAGCAACTTCCTTTGCTTTGCCATTATTATAAGCATTCTGATTATTATTGTTAGCATTACCAGCAGGTGGATTTTTAGCAGATGCAGAAATAAGCGAATCATTCTTTTGGTTATTCATAGCAGCCATCTCACGTAGCCACTTTCTGCATTTCCTCTTAATGTGTCCTCTAATCCCACAATGATGACAGATACGTTCTTCCCACACTGGCGGACAATTGCTTCCCTGCGAAAACTTATTATTATTATTATTTTTCTGGCCTTGCCTTCCAGAAGGCACACTAGCATGGAAATAAGAACCGGACTGAGCAGGTGCAGAATACCCTCTATTATGCCCTCCATTATAGCTGTTACCACCGAAACCACCCACAGATCGGGCCTTCTTGCTCTGATCTCGATCCACCCTCTCTTCATTTTTCCAACTCTCTTATTATTCAGCAAACCCAACCAGAGATGAGAAAGTACAAGTAGGAGACATAGCAACAGCAGCACATGCAGACTTGATACGTGGTACCAAACCTTTCACAAAACGAGTCAACTTATGCTTTTCAGTCGGAATCATGTATAAGTCATACTTTGAGAAATGGGTGAACTCCAAACTATACTCACGAACAGACTTGTTAGCCTGTTCTAGCTTTTCAAACTTCGTAGCCATAGGAAATCTTTCTTCATCAGACAAGAACCTTTCCATGAACGCCTCTCAAATTCCCATAGCTCAAACCATGTGTGAGCAACATCCTTCAACTGATAAGAAACGGGTCTCACAGCTTCGGAATCTTGGGCATCCATTGCCCTCAATGCCTTGAAGGTCTCATCTAAAAATTGTTGGGGGTCATCCACCTCTCTTTACCCAAAGAACACTTGTGACTTTAAGTCTAGGAATTGCTTAAGTCTGCCTTGACCATGAGGTCCCACACCTCCACGCTGTTACTGGGATACAACTAATGCAGTCAACATTTGAATAGCCGCTTGCATCGTACCAATCTCAGGTACACCCGCAACAGGGACACCAGGAGCAGGCGGTGCTGGAGGTGGTGCTTGATTTCTAGCATCATTTCCATTACCAGCATTCGCGCCCCTAAGATTTCGGTTAGCTCTCACGGGTTGTGCTCGGTTACCATTTTTGGATCGTGTTAGAGCCATCTCTGCAAGGCACGAATTAACGAGCGAATTAGAACGATCCTAAAATGACTTGGAGCTCTACAGCACAATCTAGAATCAAGAAGAATAGGAAACGCATATAAATGTCCTGGGAGT
Organism: Lycium ferocissimum; assembly: GCF_029784015.1. NCBI lineage: Eukaryota > Viridiplantae > Streptophyta > Magnoliopsida > Solanales > Solanaceae > Lycium > Lycium ferocissimum. The sequence goes on from NC_081352.1 coordinate 4,167,638, forward strand.
TTCTTGGTCATGTAGGTGATCAGGCTGCACAAGAAAAACTCCACTAGACACAACTCCACAGACACCGACAACAATCCTAGGACTTGCTTAAACCTAGGCTCTGATACTAAACTTGGCATGCCCCAAAACCCACCCTAGACGTGACCGGCATCCGACGTCATAAACAACATCGGAAGAACCGAAACGATGCAATAATAACACTTGAACCCGCCAGGTTCAACATTCGCCTCCAACAGTATATAAAATAAATGCAAATGGATCATGAATATATGAATTAAATCAGTGAAAGTCCTTATTAATCAAATACTTAGTCAACTGTAACAACATGCTCGAGAGTTATTCAATGACTCAACAACTACCCACAAGAATGCATACCATGGAGCTTTTAAGATAAAGGATTAATAGTCTGACTCATCGAGATGCAGCTCGAAAAACTAATATAATTAATAAATGCATAGGGTGTCCCACGAATGAATGTGTGGGCTCACCAAATCAACAACAATAGCAAGTCCTTCCGAAATGCTCGGAGTATCGGGAACTTGCTCTTCTCCGTTACCTAACATACCATAAAAAACAACAATGGTATACCTGAGTACTTCGTACTCAGCGAGAGCCTCGGGGACAATAAGTAATAAGAAAATAGAATACATTAATACATAAAGAAATCAGTCCTGAAAATCTTGTGAAACCAATGTAAAAACAGTTATTGCACTTGTGTCTCTATAAGAATTATCAAAACCAATTACAAGGCCTCTTATCAAGGTACAACTTCAAATATGCCTTTCAATTAATCATAATTAATAACAACAATTCTATGAGGAAATAAGAATATCACATATGCCAATACAGGCCCAAGAATCAAGCACATCGAAGGGGTGACCGTAGAGGTTCCCTTGTCACAGCGCACCACACCGGAATATGAAATTCAACGGTGGCTATCCTTCCTCCCGAATAGCTAGGCATAACCACACCCCAGGTAGCGAACCCGAAAGTGGCCACTCTTCCTCCCGAATGGCTAGGCATTATCACACTAGGATCCATAGTGGCTATCCTTCTTCCCGAGTACCTAGGACAAACACAACAATCAAATTCATAGCATGGAAGCTGAATTATAGCATAAAAGCTAAATCACAATTATCTCAATGTAGTCAGACCATCCATTAGCATTAAGTTTGAAAATGTTTCCACTTCTTTAAACAAAGTTCAATTGTCACAGTTTCTCATGAAAACCTCATTACCAACCAATAACCCCTTATTATTGATCATCTCTTATAGAGGAAAAACAGTTGGGATCACATATACATGTATAGGGTATATTACAATTAAGGCCTAATATGGGCTTGCCCCCTCACACATACCAACCATGATAAAAACATGAATTAGGGTTTCAAAATATGAAAAGTTCACCTTTCTATTCCATAAAGAACTTTTGAAAAGAAGTCATGCATTCCAAAAATAAGATTTTCAAAATAGACATACCTTAATTAAGCCTTACGTAACTCAATAATTCAATTTTACAATGAAGAGCACCCAAAACCCTAGCTTCAGTCACCTTGAGAAGGATTACTCGCAAACCCTAGGTTTTTCATTCAAGAATCATGTTAAAAGTCATGGGGTTAATGCTAGGATTGATTAATAATGTTAAAGATGTTCTTACCTTTATGTTAGGAGATGTGGAGAAAAGATTTTTGTCCTTAGGGTTTATAGGAATAATAATAAGTCATAAAATTAACTGAATCCCGCTATTTATATACACAGTTGGCGGCTGGTGAAATACGGCCAGAGTTTACGGATCGTATTCCAAAAAACGGACCGTATTCTGCGATCGTATTTAACGGTTAACAAAACAGTGGGAAGTCTAGGGAACGAGTGAAATATGTCCAGAAATATAGACCATATTTCAAAATACGGGCCGTAAACTCTAGCCGTATTTTATGATAGCAAAACAGTGAGAACCCTAGGACGGCTGGTGAAATACGCCCAAGGAAATACGGATCGTATTTCAAATTACGAGCCTTAAACTATGCCCGTATTTTACATTTAACGAAAACAGTGAAGTCCAATCCGCCAAGACACTTTCACACTTAACTCAGATTTTACGGAGTGTCACAACAACCTTAGGACTTTTCTCTGCCATCTCTGATCCTGTAGATCCACAAAATGAAAGTTCTAATGCCAGTGCAGATGCTAATGCTACTGCTAGTGTGACAGAAAAAACCACACAAACTGAAATAGATAAAGATTATCTTTGTCATGGTCGTATTCTGTCTGCCCTGTCCAGCAATCTTTATGATATTTTTTGCACTACAAAGACTGCCCGTGAATTGTGGGATGCATTATAAAAGAAATATGGAAAACAGGATGAAAGTCTAGATAACTATATTATTTCAAAATACATGGATTTTAAAATGACTGATTACAAGCCTGTAGTAGAACAAGCACAATTTTTTCAACTTCTTATTCATGAATTAACTCAAAAGAAGATTGAAATTTGTGAAAAATTCCATGTTGGTGCTTTAATTGAGAAACTTCCTCCAAAATGGAAATCTTTTGGTTTGTCCCTAAAACAGAAGCGGGAGACTTTAAATATGGACAATTTAATTGTTGCTCTTTAAATTGAGGAAAATAAAGAGATAAAGACAAATGTCCAATGAGTTTGAAAATAAAGTAAATATTGTTGAAGGAAAAAACTCAAGTTAGAAAAAGAGGAAGTGTTCCAAGGACAATAATTTCTTGAAGAGCAAATATGATATTAACGAGAAAAGAAAGATATTTTGTTTTGTTTGTGGAAAACGGGGGCACATGGCAAGAGTTTGTCGACACCGCAAAAATCAGAAAACATCTGAGGTACCGACGTCACAAGTGAACGTTGTGACTAGTCAAATTGACGAAAGGTATGTTTCAACCATTCCTATGGTTAATTTAGTGTGTACATCTACTACATATTGGTGGATTGACACCGGTGCAAATATTTGTATGTGCTGACCGATCTATCTTTTCAAAATATCAGATCATTGATAGAAAAACCGTAAACCTGGATAATCTTTGCAGTTGTATAAGTTAAAGGAGAAGGAAGGATAAATTTGATGTTGACTTTGGGAAAGATTTTGACGCTTCAGAAAGTGCAACAAGTGCCAGATGTTAGGAAATTTTTTATTAGTGGTTCTCTTCTTATTAAGTATGGTTACAAGTTACTATTTGTCACGACCCAAACTAAAAGGGCCATGACGGGCACCCGAGCCCTACCTGCCGAGAACCACTAAACATGCTTTTCTACCATGACCATAGATAAGAATGGACCTCGAGGGTCACTAGGTGTAAATCTGCTAAATCATATAGGAAATAAGCCAAAAAGGAATGAGCCCAAGAAGATATACTATACAATTATATTGTTCAACTATACAAGCCAACTAGGCCGTCATGAAAAACTATACATCAAAATATACACCGAAGGGGCTATGCTAAGCCTAACCAAAACCATAACTATCTACAAGCCTCTATTAGAGTATCTAACATAAAGAGGCCGGGACAGGGCCCCGACATACCCGTATGTACACAAAAGAATGACATACCCGTATGTACACAAAAGAATAACATACCACAAGTACAATGGCAACTGCGGAACAAGAGGAGTGCTCCAATGTCAGCTGAACGGCAATCTACGGGCACGGATCGCCAAGCTATCTATCTGTACTTGCGAGCATGAAGTGCAGCACCCCCAGAAAGGGACGTCAATACGGACAAAGTACTAAGTATGTAGGGCATGAGTAACATGAAAGAGACATAAGAAAACATAGGATGAAATAAATGAACCTATATGTCTGAACTGCTTCTGTGGCCCAATGATGTACATAAACACTGTGCATGAATGTATGAGGTCATACATATATATATATATATATGCATATATAACCTGTCAAGCCTTTGTGGGCATCCCATCTTATCATATCGGGCTCTGTAGGCATCCCATTGTATCATATCGGGCTTTGTAGGCATCATCATCGTTATCCTCATATGACCAGCTGATCAGGTGGTAGTGCGTATATAACGCCGTCACCTTCCCCATACCCCATACATATATATATAATACATAATATACTCATATATAATGCCTGAGGGGTCACAGGTCTGTACATGAATATATAAATGATATGCAATGCATAAACATGATAAGAGTACATTCTGAATCTGTCGGAGTGATGTAAGGTAGGTATACCTCCGAACATCATTAGGGGATAGCATTTTCATCAACGAGTAACTCTAGAGACCATACTGGATCTAAAGAAAGACTTTCTGAAGACAACATTATAGAACATGAATCAATATGGATCATCCCTAGCTTCTAAGAATAGAATCATTATGGATTACCATTACGTATACGTCTTGTTCGTAAGGATCATGCCAAAAAGAAGGAAAGTTAACCTTAACATACCTCAAGTTGTCCAAGTAACCCACAACAAGCTTATCACCTCTAGAGCGCCAATCCTATAACAAAGAATACATATACAATTTAGATGGTCTAGTATATCATATATCAGTGATAACTCGATTCAAAAGTGAAATGGGCAGCATTTCGCTTATTCCTTAATCATTATCACAGAGTTCACAACCCACAATCTAAAAAACAACCTCATATGATCTTCTTTAAACTCATATCCACAACATTTAAAAATATACAATTGAGCAGCCCCATATACAATTGTATACAATACTTTCCTTTTTCCAAATACACCAAGTATAACAACCCCAACACAATCCTAACATTATCTATTATCTTCCATATAAGATTTTACTCAAAACACACTAACAATCATAGTTCAAGTTAGGTTACAACTCAAAATAACATCAAATTCATGTTTGAACCTTTCCTCCAATTTCTTCCCCTCAAACCTTAGTATAACTATCACATAAACTTTTAATCATGGAAATAAGATGAAATCGTACCTCAAGAACTCAAGAACAATTAAATTCTAAGACCACTTCACTTTTAAATATCCTCCAAAGCTTCTACAAGAAGAAGAGACAAGTTTCAACAATACTTTGAAAACCCTGAGCATTCAATTTTCACTTTGATCTTTGAATTTCACTTGGAAAAGTGATTGAATATGTTGAAGGAGGTTTCTAGAGCTTTCATGAACTTGGGTTTATATTAAAATGACTTAAAAATGAAGTGGGGCCGTGATATATAAAATCAGAAAAATTTCACCGCCTCCGGGAATACGGACCGTATAGTGGTCCATATTTTCTAACCCAATAAATCTGACTTCTCTGCTAAATTTTTACATCCTTAAATAAGGCCAGTATTTCAAGATACGGTCCGTAACTTAGAAATACGGTCCATATAAAGCGATTCCAAAACCAAACTTTGTCGAAATGTATTTTTTTCAATTCTTTTATTCTCAAATCCTTCCCTTACTTACCAAACATGAACTTAAACCCTTATAAACATAAGATAAGCATGCCCAACCTGGTATAACCTTGGAGATATCCCCGGTGTCCAAGACTAGGGTGCTATACCCCGTATATTTATACGTCGAATTATTCGCAAGCAAATTGAGTCAAGATTAAAGGCATAATCATTTTTTGGACAAAAGGTAGAAACCTTTAATTTTCAATTTTAATTAAAACATAAATTGTTTATAAATTTTATTTAGTATAGATATATTATTGGAGATTGGGGATAAATTATTTGTGATTAGATTATTAAGCAAGAATTAGTGATTAATTAAATTAATTAAAATTAATTACCAAAGTGGGCCCCACTCGATTTTTAATTAAAAAATAAAAAATAAAAAAAAATATAAAGGGGTGGGGGGGGGGGGGAATGGTGCCACATAGGAGGGCATGTGTAGGGCTCAAAGAAGTCATATGTAAGTCACCAAAAGTGACTTAATGAATCATTTTCCATTCAATCTTGAACAAAAGAAAAAAAAATATATGCATAACCATGGCAGCCATGGTTCGGCCAGCCATGGTTTTTAAGAGAAAAGTTTTGCTTCTTGTTGTTGGTTGAGTTTCAAATTGAATTATGAATTCAAGGAAGTGATAGCAACGTTGGGTATTAAATTGCAGAAGAAGAAATTGTGAAATCGGAACAACCGAGCATACAAATTTCTCCGAGGAATTGTGGTAAGATTTTCCTATTTTATGGTGTAGTTGTGTTAATAATGTTGTGATGAAATTATTAAAATTGAATTGAATGAAATCGGAAGTAAGAAAATACATGAAATTGTTATTATGTGAAATCGTGGGTTGAAATGGATTTAGAATTGTTATATCGGATTGTGAGAATTTTATATGTATATATTCGTTGTTGGTATTTTTGTGTCAACAGGAGAATAATTGGAAATTCGGGTTAAGCAAATATATAGGGAAAATGCTGCCCGATTTTCGTTAAGTCCTTAACTAATGAAAAACCCTACAGGTTAAAGAACAAGTTCTATAAAGCGATGGGCTACGGATTTACGAACTAGAAAGTATAGTTACTGACGATAACGTTATCTTTATGTTAAATAGGCTAAAAAGAGCGACAGAGCGAATGGTTTTGCGATTAGTAGTCAAAGTATGTAAAGCCTATCCTTTCTTTCTTTTGGCATGTCCTAGACTTAAGTGATAAATGATATGAACTTTGGGGTAATTCTACTCATAGACTTTGGATGTGATCTTTAATTCTTATTTACTTCTTGATGTTAGAACTCTCGAGTGATTAAGCCTCCCTCTTCAGTTTTCTGTACGTTGGACACTAGTCGATGTATATCCGTTCCTATTCTTAAGGACTTTATAATAACTTGTGACTGGACTCCTATAAGATGTTTCATACTTTATTGATATATGAATATGATTTCTAAGTCCTTTTGATATATTTTATGATAGCATTCGAGGGTTAGTTGAAATGTCCCGAGTAACATTCGAATAGTATTTGATATGACCATTGTCCTGATTTTTAAATGATAGCTCGTGGTGATTATTCTATTGAGTCTTGAAAAATGTTTTAACTACATATGGTTGCTCACTACTCCACTCGTGCAAGTTTTAACATGTCTTTTACTGAGTCCCGGGCCAGGACACGTTTTCGTGCAGGTACGTATCCACCGCATTGTTCACCGAGTCCCTCACTAGAGGGCCGGACACGTTATATGTATATGTATATGATGATATGATGACATGATGATATGATGATACGGGATGACTCGGCTTAGGATGGCATATGATGATTTCATTCACCGAGTCCCTCACTAGAGGGCCGGGACACGTTATATATACATATGTACAGGATGACTATCTACTCATGTCACTCAGTCCCATAACGGGTTGGGTATGATATTGACATGCATGATTTATGTTTCAAAGGCAAGCCTTGTGGTTTTCTGGTTATTGTACTAGTTTTCTATACTCCTTATTTCGCATGATCCCGTTTACCGTATTTCATGCTTTACATGCTCGCACATATTCCGCATCGACCCCTTCTTCGGGGTCGCGTTTATGCCCTCAGTACGATACTCGCTTTCGGTGATCCGCCGTTTAGGATTTCTATTCAGCTATCGGGGAGTACTCCATTGTCCCGAGCCTAGATTTTGGTACAGATCTCTCTTATTGTATACATGTGTTTACCTGTGGGTACGGCGGGGCCCCGTCCCGTCATATGTTACCGTTGTTATCTTAGAGGTCCGTAGACATGTGTAGGTCCGTATATAGTTGTTGTTTAGTTGTGTATATATGACTTATGTTTTGGGACGTTCCCATTCGTAGTGGCAGCCTTGTCGGCTTGCGTATGTATATATGTTTTGGGATATTGTATGTAGTAGCAGCCTTGTAGGCTTGCATGTATATAGTTGGGACGTTCTCACACGTTATGATAGTCTTGCCGGCTTATGTACGATGTTACCTATTGAGAGTTGTAACCCCTCAGGAGACAGGTTGCTGTGATATGTATATATATGTGACAGTTTTGAGACGACGTCCTGCCTTTTAATATATAAGTTCTTTATTATGCTAGTTGTGGATGATTATAGTTACCGTATGTATACGAGTGTCCAATGCACTAGTCAATGCCTACTGGGTTGGGGGTCGTGACAAAAGTGGTATATGTTCATCCTCGGAGTGTCTATTACAGACCGTGTCTAGTAGAGTCTTGTTTATCGGTGTGTTGTGCACCACATTTATAAAGGAGTTCACAGGCATTTAGGATGTTACCTTTCTTTCATATCTAAGATCGTGCGATATAGCCAAGCCATAGGAAATGAGATTCCTATACTAACCCTTGATTTCAGAGAAGAATGGTATTGGAAGAAAGCGATCAACGATATTGGAAGTTACAAAGCACGTTGTAAGCAAAGGTACGAAAGATATATGTCGTGGTTAGGTATTGAAGTACGATGGAAATGTAAGGTTGAAGATTGAAAGGGAAAAGTAAACAAGAAAGTGTAACGGGTGCAGTTTAAGTTGGGCATACGAGGTATGTTCATCATTTTCGTACTGTTGTTGATATTGGGAGCCCGGTGTGGCTATATATAAATATGTTGGCCCTGTGAGGCATTGTTGGTACTTCCTACGTGCAGGTTTTGAGATAGTAACAAACACAGAGGAAACTCTACTAAAATTTTCCTAGAAATAAAAAGAGAATGAGATACAGGTTTGTAATATGTCTTGAAAGGTCGTGTCCACAACAATGATAAGATTTGACTAAACTACGAGTATGGCTGACTTCCAGAAATAAGTTAACTGCTGGATTGATGGTGATAATAATTAGGAGGTTGATGTCGATATGGTAAAAGGTTAAGTACGCTTACTCTACTGAGTGTAATCAGCCCATACTAAAATTATGAATAAGGTTAAGAAGTGTTACACTATCATAGATGAATACGAACAGATATAATGTGAATATAATGAGGATTGTTATGAAAATGAGTAAAGCCTAGCGAGGAAGTGATTAAAAGAGATCTATGTGATTAGAGTATAAGGGCAAATGTGAAATGTAGTAAAGCGAGTTGTAGAACGAGCAAAGAGACTTATCAAGTTCGTAGGAAAGTTTAGAATGAAGGTTATATGATAACGGAAATGATAGCGAGCACTTAAAAAAGGAGTTAATTGAAAGAGGGAAATAAGAAGAGAGCGAGATAACCGTGTAGTAATAAATCATAACATGTGTAGCCAAGGACACGAGTACTATGTTGATGGGACTGTGAAAGACCAAGTTATAGAAAGATGAGTAACGAGGTAGAATGAATGCTAGGGAATAACTGGTATGATACGAATAAACATGGGTGAACAGAATACGTTTCGAAAATGAGAAAAGGATTATGCGGAAGTAATGTGTTCCGAATGATACGGAGGTAGCATAAGATTCCTAGTGTGTAGGATAAAAGATAGACAGAGACGGAAAAAAATGATAAGGGAATTCTAATCGAAGCACCCAAGATAGACGTAATTAATTGAGTACTAGTATGGAATGAAAGGGGAATATATAGTTATGAACTTAAAGGTATAGTACGAATACATGGTGATAAGATAAGACCATTATTAAGACTTAACTTGATATGTTTTTGAGTAAGTTAGAAGCCGTGTTGGCCACACAACAAGGGTAAAAAGGGCCTAAGGCATAAAAGGCATACACGCGTGCACACGACTTCACCTCAAAAATATGAATCCTTAAAGGACAAAGACGGTAGGCTTTGAGGAACAAAATGGTGTAAATTCATCAAAGGAAACAAGATGATAGGTAGGTTAGATAAGATAATATTTCAAGAGAACTTTTGGACACTTATCGTCTAATATAAGTGTTGCCTAATTGAGATTGGAACGACTACAAGTACTAATTAACTATCGATGGAATTAGTGGAACGTACTAGATGAGTTGTTACATTGGTCGCATTACCTGAGTATGGACATCGATGAAATTTTTGCACTATATATGGAAAGGTTCTCGTCATTATGGATTTAGTCAAGGTTTTGTACGTGGATAATCAAGTTATAAATTATAAGGAAAGATATGATATATGTTATCAAGTGGATTGGAAAAAGGGATTGGATGAATTTGAGATTGGAAATAGGGACATGGAGCAAAGTATAAACGGATAATGGTATAAGTACACCCTTAAGGGGGGAAGCGGGTGAGAGAAATGCTAGAGTGAGATGGAAACAATCGACACTGCAATATATTTGATATGGATGCTTAAACTCCAAATGAGACCCCTTGCTGAAACAAGTTAGTAAGATCTGAAAGCCAGCAATAAATGGATAGAAGTCAGGATGGTATTTGAGGCAGTGTTAAGAAGTTTTTGTAGAGACCTTGAATGACATGACGTTAGAAAGTGGATGACAAGAGGATGGTATCGAATAACTTAAGAGATATGATAAAGAATAGCGATGCTATACTGGATTAAAGGCCAAGATGTTGGCTATAGAGTTGTTCGCCAATGATATTGCGACTTATAAGTAACAAGGAGAGGGAATAGAAAATCTCCTATGGTAGGAAATGAGGAAATCAGAGAGTGAATAAAGGAAGGGAAAGAAGTCTGACAAAATAGGACGAGCGAGTTTTAGTATGAATGAGATATGAAGTGAATGGAACAATGAGACGGAAAGATTCTATGTCTAAGATCAATATACCTTATACAAATTGTACAAGAATAGTTATGCAACCTACGAATAGTTTTATGTTAAGCGTAAGACCAAGTGAGTGATTATTTGATAAGAGGAGTAAGGATTCAATAATGACAATGCAGTTATGATATTTTGGGTACATTACAGAAAGATGTAGAGATGGTTTAAGTCAAATTACCGAGATAAAATTAGTACTGAGGGCAAATAGGACATGGCCACGGTTGAACCAAAGATCTATCCCGATACCGGTCGTAAGATAAGAGAGGAGAAGGCAAGGTAAAACATAAAGATTAGTGAAGCGACGCTAAGGTATTTCTTAGGCAAATTTGAGCACTTTCGCATATTCTTGTAAAGATTGCAACATAATGTGTAACAGGAAAGTTAAGAGCAAAATCTGAGCAAAGGGGCAATAGAAGAGTTTGAATAAAAGATAAAGAAATGACACGAGATAATGTGCCTAGAGTGTTACAAGTTGGGTTAAGGGAATTATAGAATGGTTTAAGTGAGACGATCAGAACAAGCTGGTTACTGATGACAGTGAACTTACATGTCAAATAAAAAATATGTCAAAATTATACCAGCTGATGATAATTAAAGCACAGAGCGGCTATGTAAAGTTATTATATGAGGTAACTTCATCGCTACTTGATAATCAACTCTAAGGATTGAGATTAAGAGCCAAAAGGTAGAGTATCAGTTAAAGTCTTCTAAAGAAGTCGAAAAGTAATACATGAGGCTGAAGATTCCAAAATATGGACTTCATTACAGGCTTACCTCGCACTCCACGGGAGTATGACTCCATATGAATTATCGTGAATAGGCTGACAAAATTAACCCATTTTCTCCCAGCCAAGGCTACCTATTCAGCTAAGAACTATGCAAGGTTATATACCAAGGAGATAGTAGGACTCCATAAGGTTCCCACATCTATTATATCGTGAGGAGTGGGAGGGCTCGGTTCTGACCCTAACTTCTCCGGGAGATCATTCCGTGAAGGATTGGGGACACGGGTGAGTCTTAGCTTGACATTCCACTCGTACTAACGGACGACAGCTGAGCGTACTCATTCGTATGCTAGAAGATATGTTGTGGGCCCGTGTTATTGATTTCAGAGGGCACCGGGATGATCATCTCGCCACTGGCTGAGTTCGCTTATAATAATAGCTACCATTCTAGCATCAGATGGCACCGTATGAGGCTCTTCCGTATGGCGAAAAGTCTGCAGGTCACCTATTGGCTGGTTTGATGTTGGTGAAACTAAGTTAATTGGCCCGGTATATGATTTTATGGCGATTGATAAAGTGAAACTCATTCGGTGAAAGGTAATTAGCAGCCCCGGAGTCAACGAAGTCATATGCAGATAATCGACGTCGACACTTAGAGTTCCAGATTGGCGATTGGGTATTTTTGAAGGTGTCACCCATGAAGGGTGTAATGAAATTGGCAAGAAGGGGAATCTTAGCCCGAGGTATATAGGGCCTTATCAAATTGTTCGTAAGGTAGGCAAGGTTGCCCACGAATTAGACCTACCATCGATTTGGACAGAAGACACCCGTTGTTTCATGTCTCATGCTTCGTAAATGTATTGGTGATCCTTCCAGATATTCCCCGTGGATGATATCCAGTAACGGAGGAGTTATCGACGAGGAGAACCCCCGTAGCTACACCGGATCGTCGAGTGAGAAGGTTGTGTACTAAAGACGTGGCTTCCGTTAGGTATTGGGCGGAACAATAACGGAAGAGATGACCTGGGAAGCCGAAGAGGAGATGAAGAATAAGTATCCCTACTTGTTTCCTGTGCCTACGGTGTAATCTAAACTCCTAAATCGTGGTTATGTTGATTGATAAATGGACCGTATGTGATAGTTATAAAAGAGACTCCCCCGACGTCCCTATAAGACCTTGCGAGACTAGTCCAACATTCGAGGACGAATGTTCTAAAGGGGGGAAGGATGTTATACCCCGTATATTTATACGTCGAATTATTCGCAAGCAAATTGAGTCAAGATTAAAGGAAGAATCATTTTTTGGACAAAAGGTAGAAACCTTTAATTTTCAATTTTAATTAAATCATAAATTGTTTATAAATTTTATTTAGTATAGAATTATTATTGGAGATTGGGGATAAATTATTTGTGATTAGATTATTAAAGCAAGAATTAGTGATTAATTAAATTAATTAAAATTAATTACCAAAGTGTCGTGGGCCCCACCCGATTTTTAATTTAAAAGGGGGGGGGGGGAAGAAATGGTGCCACATAGGAGGGCATGTAGGGCTCAAAGACTCATATATAAGTCACCAAAAGTGACTTAATGAATCATTTTCCATTCAATCTTGAACAAAAGAAAAAAATATATATGCATAACCATGGCAGCCATGGTTTTTAAGAGAAATTTTTTGCTTCTTGTTGTTGGTTGAGTTTCAAATTGAATTATGAGTTCAAGGAAGTGATAGCAACGTTGGGTATTAAATTGCGGAAGAAGAAATTGTGAAATCGGAACAACTGAGCATACAAATTTCTCCGAGGAAATTGTGGTAAGATTTTCCTATTTTATGGTGTAGTTGTGTTAATAATGTTGTAATGAAATTATTAAAATTGAATTGGACGAAATCGGAAGTAAGAAAATACATAAAATTGTTATTATGTGAAATCGTGGATTAAAATGGATTTAGAATTGTTATGGGCTGGATTGTGAGAATTTTATATGTATATCACTGTTGTTGGTATTTTTGTGTCAACAGGAGAATAATTGGAAATTCGGGTTAAGAAAATATATAGGGGAAATGCTGCCTGATTTTCGTTAAGCCCTTAACTAATGGAAAACCCTAAACAAGGATGTATAGGTTAAAGAACAAGTTCTATAAAGCGATGGGCTACGGATTTACGAACTAAATGTCCCGAGTAACATTCGAATAGTATTTGATATGACCATTGTCCTGATTTTTAAATGATAGCTCGTGGTGATTATTCTATTGAGTCTTGAAAAATGTTTTAATTGCATATGGTTGCTCACTACTCCACTCGTGCAAGTCTTAACATGTCTTTCACTGAGTCCCGGCCGTGACACGTTTTTGCGTGCACGCATCCACTGCATTGTTCACCGAGTCCCTCACTAGAGGGCCGGGACACGTTATATGTATATGTATATGATGATATGATGACATGATGATATGATGATACGGGGATGACGGCCAGGATGGCATATGATGATTTTATTCACCGAGTCCCTCACTAGAGGGCCGGGACACGTTATATATATATATGTACGTGATGACTATCTACTCATGTCACTCAGTCCCATAACGGGTCAGGTATGATATTGACACGCATGATTTATGTTTCAAAGGCAAGCCTTGTGGTTTTCTCGGTTATTGTACTAGTTTTCTATACTCGATTTCGGCATGATCCCGTTTATTGTATTTCATGCTTTACATGCTCGCACATATTCCGCACCGACCCCATTTCTTCGGGGGGCTGCGTTTCATGCCCGTTGTGCAGGGTACATATACTCGCTTCGGTGATCTGCCAGCTTAGGATTTCTATTCAGCCATCTGGGAGTGCTCCATTGTCCCGGAGCCTAGATTTTGGTACAGATCCTCTTATTGTATATATGTGTTTACCCCGGGATACGGCGGGGCCCTATCCCGTCATATGTTACTGTTGTTACTCTTAGAGGTCTGTAGACATATGTGTGGGTCTGTATATAGTTGCTGTTTAGTTGTGTATATATGACTTATGTTTTGGGACGTTCCCATTCGTAGTGGCAGCCTTGTCGGCTTGCGTATATATATATATGTTTTGGGATACTGTATGTAGTAGCAGCCTTGTTGGCTTGCATGTATATAGTTGGGACGTTCCCACATGTTATGATAGCCTCGCCAGCTTATGTACGATGTTACCTGTTGAGAGTTGTAACCCCTCGTGAGACAAAGGTCGTGATATGTATATATATGTGTGCTTTGGGAGACGACGTCCGCTCTTTTTTATATATAAGCTCTTTATTATGCTAGTTGTGGATGATTATAGTTAACAGATGTATACGAGTGTCCAGCTCGGGCACTAGTCACGGCCTACGGGGTTGGGTCGTGACATAGGGCCATTAACATATGACGAATCTCAACGTATAAAACTACGAGGTGTAACAATATTCGAGTCTAATAAAGTTGTAATTAGTAGAAACGAGTCTTTTGTTGGTAAGGGATATGTATTTAAGGGTCTGTTTAAATAAAATGTTACAAATGTTATTTGTCATGATGATGGTAGTAATATAAAAAATGGTACTAATTTTTTGCTTTACAATGTTTCTCATAATTCTTCTAATATATGGCATGGTCGTTTAGGAGATGTTAATAATACTTCAACTAAGAGAATGATGAATCTGAATCTTATTCCGAAATCTAATATAAACTTTCATGAAAAATGTGAAACTTGCGCACAGTCTAAATTACCTAGAAAACCTTTTAAATCTGTTACTAGAGAATCTGGTATGTTAGAATTGGTGCACAGTGATGTTTGTGATATTCGAGTTTACTCTAGAAATGGCAAAAGATACTTTGTGACATTCATAGATGATTTTTCTAAGTATTGTTATGTCTTTCCAATTCGAACAAAAGATGAAGTGTTGGCTAAGTTTACTTCATATAAAAATGAAGTTGAAAATCAAAAAGAAAAGAAAATAAAGATTCTTCGACCGGATAGAGGTGGAGAGTATATTTCTGCAGAATTTTCTAACTTTTGTAGTGAAAATGGAATCATCCATCAAGTATCTCCTCCTTGCACACCTCAATCAAATGGTGTTGCAGAGAGGAAAAATAAAACTTTATTAGATATGATAAATTGTATGTTGTCATGTTTTGGAGCCCCTAATAATTTTTTGAATGAAGCGTTAGTGTCAGCATGTCATATTCTAAATAGAGTTCCTCATAAAAATTTAGAGAAAACTCCATATGAATTATGGAAAGAAAGGAAACCAATTTTGAGTTATTTAAGAATGTGGGGGTGCTTGGCAAAAGTGATCAAGGAGATATGGTCTTCTCAAAATGGCGAATAGAGGGGTGCTCAGATTCGATAGAATCAGCTAAGTTTTCGGTAGGTCTGCCTTACATCCCGCTTTAGTGAAAATCTGTTAAGAATTTGAGAAAACGTAAAACATGAAAGTTGTAGCCCTTTGAAATACCTTTTGAACATATATTATGGAGGTCAATCGGACATCTGTACAAAAAGTTACGGCCGTTTTACTGAGAGCATTCCGGGCTCGCAAAAATCCTCCCGAGGCGAGGAAGGCAGACGAGGCGAAAAAGTCAGGCTCGCCAAAATCCTAGCCTTTGGCCTCACTTTAATAGTTTGTGGCATCCCCAGATGGCCTGGCGCGTCTAAATTCTCGCGAAGCAAGGCCTGTGGATGAGCCAGGAGTTATATAAATATAACACTTAGCTTCTGAAAATCAGTTTTTCACATTCTTGAAGCCCTAGTACGAAGTTCTTCTCTCCCTACCATTAGAATACACCAAGGTAAGTCTATTCTAATCATTCCAAGAGAATTCCAACATATATTCATGAATAGTAAATGAGAAATCATTGTTCTTAACCTAGGGTTTTCAAGAAAACCCATATTCAAGGTTTGAGACACAAGCTTTTGGGATTCTTCTCAAAATTCATACTTTTATTGTGGATTGTGAAGCAATTAAGGTATGTGAGGCTAACTATCTATGTTAGGGAACATTTATGATTCTCCCTATGCCTCATTCTACATGCTTATCAGTAATTTGACTTAGAATACAGTTTAACCCTAGTTTCTTGAATAGTTATAGATTTGCTATCTTCTAGAGTTATAGTTTCATAATTCGTTCATGGTGATCACTTTGAATATCATGAACTCAGTACGTAACCATTATTGACTTGTGTATTAACATCACATGAGTCTCAGTCAGTATATAATCTGTTATTTATTTGAGTTTCATAATTGTCACGACCCAAACCGATGAGCCGCGACGAGCACCCGACCACTACCGATCGAGCACCCCTAAACTCACTCCCACTCTGTACTAAAAAACTTGGTGGCCCACTTTGACTGATATTCCACTGGTACTATTCGCAGTAGCATTTATACGATAGATCTTATCTCAGAATTCCACGAAACATGCATATGGATAAGTATATGTAAGCATACTAGCAGAGGATGACAACACAGACCAACTTTGTCACTGTATATATTGATCACAAAATTAAGGGACAACTGAAAGCACATGATGACCCCCACTATAAATATACACTGTCTACAGACCTCTATGTAATATGAACTACAAAAAGGATAGGACAAGGCCCTGCCATACCCATATATCTATATATCAAAACAGCATACCAAAAGGGCCGCAGCTCCAGATCAATGCACAGACCGACCGTGCAGCCTAAAAGTGAGATCCTATTCGTCCGGACCGTCCGGCTGGCTACCCGATCCCGAGTGTACGAACGCAAATACCACAAGCAGCGGACGTCGTACGAATAGTGTGAGAGAATGTAAGGCATATATGATAACATAACAAGGAAATATAGAAGACATAAGAATAAAGTATAACTCTAACTGCTTGCCTCTTGCGGCGGAATCATGCATGCTCACTTTTACCTTTAGAACATATCACACATATATACATAAACTGTCTGAATCAAATAACATCATTAGCCCGTGTCCGGGCCTCCCGCGTCCGGGTTAATCATCTCATGCCATCCACTAGCAGTTGCCGCCTGGAACACATATATAGACACACGGTGTTTTGCCCCTGCCTTAGCGGTGCTGCCCGGCCATCTAGACATGGTGTAATCATCATCATATACCTAACATGAAGCATGCATAGAGCTAAAAACTCAGAACTCTATTGAAGTGACGTAAGGTTGGTAACCTCTGATTATATTATAAAATAATCATCATCGCTATTTCTCACCTCGAAGGAATGAATAACATGAGATGAGATCATCACCAATGAATAAAATTGAGAAAATCAAGAAATAGCTCAACATTCTCATATTCACATTGAAATCATAAGCTTGGGACTTTTAAACATGAAATCATCATCATCATAATCATCATAGAAATATTCTCCTCTTTGACATCATCGTTGTCATTGTAAAAACAAGTCCATCGCTGTTGTCATAAGAGCTTACGGAATCATAAATCTCTGATTTGGAAAATACGGACATTTTAGAAAGCATTTATGGATTATAAAGAAAGGAGTCATGCCTTTGAATCATAAACTTCTAACTTGTGGTTGCAAGGAGGTTAGGAAAATATGTAGGGAATTATAACATAGGAATTTCTAGAAATAGAATCATCGTCATCATAAAACATGCTTGTCTTTAGCATCATAAGAACTCTATAAATCATGAATCTCTAGCTTTTGAGAATAAGAACATTCTTGGAAAACATTTATGGATTCACAGAAGGGATCATGGGACATTTGGAAAACATCTATTGGATTCATAAGAAAGGAATCATGCCTTTAGAAGAAAGGGACTAGCCTTAACATACCTGTTCATGTCACGACCCGACTAGGGGGCCATGAAGGGTAACCGGAGCTGACTACCGAGCACCACTCATCATGCTAATCATCATACTCATCTTGAATGCATTCATTATTCTCAACACAACTAGCCATAAGGAAACTGCTGTCACTTCCAAAACATATCTACATTCATGTGCATATGCCCCTCGAACTATAAAAATAATATACAAATATACAATGTGATCATCATGGGACATCAACTACCCACACGTACGTATCTACGAGCCTCTACTAGAGTACTAGACATAAGGACGGGACATGACCCCGTCGTGCCCAAACATATACACAAAAGAACATATCAAAATGGCACCTCCGAAGTAATGGAGTGCTCCTGTAAGTCTACTGAGTAGCTGCTAGAAATTTGGGCCACCTTCCTGTCTACCTGTGGGCATGAACACGGCGTCCAAAAGAAAGGACATCAGTACGAATAAAGTACTGAGTATGTAAGGCATGAATGATACTAGCATTATAAAGAAATCATGAAACATGAGGCGAAGATAAAACCTGCTTATCCTTTAAAAGAAAACACAAAGTATGACATCACATATAATCTGTTAACCCGGGGGGTCC